>NW_027260957.1:230000-400000 GCF_045791955.1 Oncorhynchus clarkii lewisi
AGCTTGTTCCTAGACATGAACTCTGAGAGCTAACGCTAGTCTTCAGGTTCCTCATCATGAACCACTGAACCACCTCTGCTACATTCTGTTCAGAATCATATCAACTGAACTCAGTGAGTCAGATACAGACAGAGTGAATCAGGTTCCTCATCATGAACCACTGAACCACCTCTGCTACATTCTGTTCAGAATCATATCAAATAAACTCAGTGAATCAGATACAGACAGAGCGAATCAGGTTCCTCATCATGAACCACTGAACCACGTCTGCTACATTCTGTTCATAATCATATCAACTGAACTCAGTGAGTCAGATACAGACAGAGTGAATCAGGTTCCTCAACATGAACCACTGAACCACCTCTGCTACATTCTGTTCAGAATCATATTGAATAAACTCAGTGAATCAGATACAGACAGAGTGAATTAGGTTCCTCATCATGAACCACTGAACCACCTCTGCTACATTCTGTTCAGAATCATATCAACTGAACTCAGTGAGTCAGATACAGACAGAGTGAATCAGGTTCCTCATCATGAACCACTGAACCACCTCTGAACCACTGAACCACATTCTGTTCAGAATCATATCAACTGAACTCAGTGAATCAGATACAGACAGAGTGAATCAGCTGTTTTTATGTTTTTAGGCTTTGAGACTGTGGTCATAGTGACCACTTGTGTTAAGTGTGGGGGGATTTACTCCATCACCACACTGCTAAACCCGGGTAACTGGTATTTAAAATGAAAGATTACCACACCAGCAACATATAATTCTGTTCATTTTGTTGAGTCAGATTGCCTATTAAAATTACAGTCTGCTCTACTGCAGAAATTCTGTTTGTTCGTCCCAAATGGCACCCTATTCCCTACATAGTACACTACTTTTGAGACCTATGGGCCCTGGTTAAAAGTAGGGCACTAAATAGGGTGCCATTTGGGACACAGCCTGTGTTCAATTGTACAGACAGCAATTGAATTGGAACAGATCCTGAGAAACTCTGCTTTCTCTTTCTGAGGTTCATGAAAACCTTTCAGTAGCCTCGGCCCCAGCCTGGGCCTGACACTAACCGTACAGATACCTGTTGAGGATGAAACCACCTCTGCTCCTCTTTCCCAAACAAGGAGACAAGTAGATTTCAGCCGTCCCGTCAAGTCCCTTATCCAAGCAGACATAGTTAACACAGTCTAGGTCTAGGAGAAATGACTAGCCCAGTTCCAGCCTCAGAACCTCATGTCACAGGTGGGAAACCTCCTGAGGGCGATACTGATAATGACGTCGCACACAGGGCTACCTCATCACGAGAGCACGAGTCCAACTCACCACTACAAGCAGTCAGTGTCACGCCCTGGCCATAGAGAGGCTCTGCGCTCCAGACCTCCGGTGCGCCTCCACGGTCCAGTGTGTCCTGCGCTGGCTCTACGCACTATGCCTCCAGTGCGCCTTCATAGCCCAGTGCGTCCTGTGACAGCTCTCCACACTCACTGAGCCAAAGTGGGTATCCAGCCAGGATGCGTTGTGGCAGCTCCCCACACCAGGCTTCCAGTACGTCTCCTCAGTCCGGTGAGACCTGTTTCGGCTCCACGTACAGTGCCTTGCGAAAGTATTCGGCCCCCTTGAACTTTGCGACCTTTTGCCACATTTCAGGCTTCAAACATAAAGATATAAAACTGTATTTTTTTGTGAAGAATCAACAACAAGTGGGACACAATCATGAAGTGGAACGACATTTATTGGATATTTCAAACTTTTTTAACAAATCAAAAACTGAAAAATTGGGCGTGCAAAATTATTCAGCCCCCTTAAGTTAATACTTTGTAGCGCCACCTTTTGCTGCGATTACAGCTGTAAGTCGCTTGGGGTATGTCTCTATCAGTTTTGCACATCGAGAGACTGAACTTTTTTCACATTCCTCCTTGCAAAACAGCTCGAGCTCAGTGAGGTTGGATGGAGAGCATTTGTGAACAGCAGTTTTCAGTTCTTTCCACAGATTCTCGATTGGATTCAGGTCTGGACTTTGACTTGGCCATTCTAACACCTGGATATGTTTATTTTTGAACCATTCCATTGTAGATTTTGCTTTATGTTTTGGATCATTGTCTTGTTGGAAGACAAATCTCCGTCCCAGTCTCAGGTCTTTTGCAGACTCCATCAGGTTTTCTTCCAGAATGGTCCTGTATTTGGCTCCATCCATCTTCCCATCAATTTTAACCATCTTCCCTGTCCCTGCTGAAGAAAAGCAGGCCCAAACCATGATGCTGCCACCACCATGTTTGACAGTGGTGATGGTGTGTTCAGGTTGATGAGCTGTGTTGCTTTTACGCCAAACATAGCGTTTTGCATTGTTGCCAAAAAGTTCAATTTTGGTTTCATCTGACCAGAGCACCTTCTTCCACATGTTTGGTGTGTCTCCCAGGTGGCTTGTGGCAAACTTTAAACAACACTTTTTATGGATATCTTTAAGAAATGTCTTTCTTCTTGCCACTCTTCCATAAAGGCCAGATTTGTGCAATATACGACTGATTGTTGTCCTATGGACAGAGTCTCCCACCTCAGCTGTAGATCTCTGCAGTTCATCCAGAGTGATCATGGGCCTCTTGGCTGCATCTCTGATCAGTCTTCTCCTTGTCTGAGCTGAAAGTTTAGAGGGACGGCCAGGTCTTGGTAGATTTGCAGTGGTCTGATACTCCTTCCACTTCAATATTATCGCTTGCACAGTGCTCCTTGGGATGTTTAAAGCTTGGGAAATATTTTTGTATCCAAATCCGGCTTTAAACTTCTTCACAACAGTATCTTGGACCTGCCTGGTGTGTTCCTTGTTCTTCATGATGCTCTCTGCGCTTTTAACGGACCTCTGAGACAATCACAGTGCAGGTGCATTTATACGGAGACTTGATTACACACAGGTGGATTGTATTTATCATCATTAGTCATTCAGGTCAACATTGGATCATTCAGAGATCCTCACTGAACTTCTGGAGAGAGTTTGCTGCACTGAAAGTAAAGGGGCTGAATAATTTTGCACGCCCAATTTTTCAGTTTTTGATTTGTTAAAAAAGTTTGAAATATCCAATAAATGTCGTTCCACTTCATGATTGTGTCCCACTTGTTGTTGATTCTTCACAAAAAAATACAGTTTTATATCTTTATGTTTGAAGCCTGAAATGTGGCAAAAGGTTGCAAAGTTCAAGGGGGCCGAATACTTTCGCAAGGCACTGTACAAAGCCTCCAGTGATGATCCATGGCACGAAGCCTCCAGCGTTGATCCCCAGTCCGGACCTCCAGCGACGGTCCCCAGTCCGGAGCCTGCAGCGACAGTCCCCAGTCCGGAGCCTCCAGCGACGGTCGCCAGTCCGGAGCCTCCAGCGACGGTCCCCAGTCCGGAGCCTGCAGCGACGGTCCCCAGTCTGGAGCCTCCAGCGACGGTCCCCAGTTCGGACCTCCAGCGACGGTCCCCAGTCCGGAGCCTCCAGCGACGGTCCCCAGTCCGGAGCCTCCAGCGACGGTCCCCAGTCCGGAGCCTGCAGCGATGGTTCCCAGTCCGGAGCCTCCGGCGATGATCGGTGGTCTGTTTCCTCCGACGAGGATCTCCCAGCGGAGGGATCTGCGGGCGGAGGGGGATCTACATCCCGCACCGGAGCCACCGCCGTGAGGGATGCCCACCCGGACCCTCCCCTTTAGAGGCAGGTTTTGCGGCCGGAGTCCGCACCTTTGGGGGTACTGTCACGCCCTGGTATTAGAGAGGCTTTTATTCTCTATTTTATTTAGGCCAGGGTGTGACTAGGGTGGGCATTCTAGTTTCATTATTTCTATGTTTTCTATTTCTTTGTTTTTGGCCGAATGTGGTTCCCAATCAGAGGCAGCTGTCTATCGCTGTCTCTGATTGGGAATCATACTTAGGCAGCCTTTTTCCCCACCTGTGTTTTGTGGGTAGTTATTTTCTGTTTAGTGTGTGCACCTGACAGAACTGTTTTGTTTTTTCACTTTGTTATTTTGTTGGAGTGTTTTTGAGTAATAAAGAATCATGAACACTTACCACGCTGCGTTTTGGTCCACGCCTTCTGACGACAGACGTTACAGTCAGACGAGCCTACTCTAGCTCTGTTTCACGTTGATGGTAACAGTAAGGTTGTATTTAACTGTGTTTTAGGAGCTTTGTGAGGCTGGAGGTGAACATTCACTAGATGATGTAATCACCGGTTGGTCTGAAGTGCTGGTCTCGTGGTGAATGTAGGAGGGCGGACAGGGCCACGCTGCTGATCTGGGGATTTCTCTCTATATGTCAGTTCACAGTGACACTGCCAGCTAGTCAGGTCCCAGATCTGTTTGTGCTAAGATGTAATCTCCTTGAAATGGCAATTAGTGACTCCTCTCTCTCTCTCTCTGTCTGTCTGTCTGTCTGTCTGTCTGTCTGTCTGTCTGTCTGTCTGTCTGTCTGTCTGTCTGTCTGTCTGTCTGTCTGTCTGTCTGTCTGTCTGTCTGTCTGTCTGTCTGTCTGTCTCTCTCTCTCTCTCTCTCTCTCTGTCTGTCTGTCTGTCTGTCTGTCTGTCTGTCTGTCTGTCTGTCTGTCTGTCTGTCTGTCTGTCTGTCTGTCTGTCTGTCTGTCTGTCTGTCTGTCTCTCTCTCCACCAGATCTCCCATCAAGCTCAGCCATCCAGGTCTCCTCTCGTGAAGACAAGAAGTATGCCACGCTGTTCCAGTCGGTGGTCCTGCCGTGTCAATACTCCAGCATGTCCACCCAGACGCCTGTGGTCCAATGGTGGTACAAGTCTTACTGCCGCGACCGCACCCGCGACGCCTTCAGCTTCCCGGAGGGCCTGGGGGTACGGGGCTCCTCGTCCCATCTAGACTGCTCCGATTCTAGCCGCACCGTCCGCGTGGTGGCCTCCGTCACCGGATCCTCCATCACCCTGGCCGAGCACTACAAGGGCAGAGATATTACTATCATCAACAGTAAGACATGGCACTCAATACTACTGTTGTTGATGATGCTATTACATCAGGAGGACTAGATGTCCAGGGAGGCTGGTCAGGTCCTCTAGATAAAAGACATGTCACTAGTGTTGTTGATGATGTTATTACATCAGGAGGACTAGATGTCCAGGGAGGCTGGTCAGGTCTTCTAGATAAAAGACATGTCACTAGTGTTGTTGATGATGTTATTACATCAGGAGGACTAGATGTCCAGGGAGGCTGGTCAGGTCTTCTAGATAAAAGACATGTCACTAGTGTTGTTGATGATGCTATTACATCAGGAGGACTAGATGTTCAGGGAGGCTGGTCAGGTCCTCTAGATAAAAGACATGTCACTAGTGTTGTTGATGATGCTATTACATCAGGAGGACTAGATGTCCAGGGAGACTGGTCAGGTCCTCTAGATAAAAGACATGTCACTAGTGTTGTTGATGATGTTATTACATCAGGAGGACTAGATGTCCAGGGAAGCTGGTCAGGTCCTCTAGATAAAAGACATGTCACTAGTGTTGTTGATGATGTTATTACATCAGGAGGACTAGATGTTCAGGGAGGCTGGTCAGGTCCTCTAGATAAAAGACATGTCACTAGTGTTGTTGATGATGCTATTACATCAGGAGGACTAGATGTCCAGGGAGACTGGTCAGGTCCTCTAGATAAAAGACATGTCACTAGTGTTGTTGATGATGTTATTACATCAGGAGGACTAGATGTCCAGGGAGGCTGGTCAGGTCCTCTAGATAAAAGACATGTCACTAGTGTTGTTGATGATGCTATTACATCAGGAGGACTAGATGTCCAGGGAGGCTGGCCAGGTCCTCTAGATAAAAGACATGTCACTAGTGTTGTTGATGATGTTAGTACATCAGAGGGACTAGATGTTCAGGGAGGCTGGTCAGGTCCTCTAGATAAAATACATGTCACTAGTGTTGTTGATGATGTTAGTACATCAGAGGGACTAGATGTTCAGGGAGGCTGGTCAGGTCCTCTAAATAAAAGACATGTCACTAGTGTTGTTGATGATGTTATTACATCAGGAGGACTAGATGTTCAGGGAGGCTGGCCAGGTCCTCTAGATAAAAGACATGTCACTAGTGTTGTTGATGATGCTATTACATCAGGAGGACTAGATGTCCAGGGAGGCTGGTCAGGTCCTCTAGATAAAAGACATGTCACTAGTGTTGTTGATGATGTTATTACATCAGGAGGACTAGATGTCCAGGGAGGCTGGTCAGGTCCAGCAGATCAAAATAAAGATCATGTAGATAAAGGTCACAGGTGGTTGAGGTCACAGGCAGGTCACAAGGCTGCCTCTCTTCTCAATTCCATAACACACACGTTGACATGCACCCACCCACATGCGTGTTGTGAGGTCCTCTGAAGAGACACTAAGTGGGTGTTGTGGAGGACAGGCAGGGTGATGAATAGGAAGAGACGTGATAGTCCGGCATCCCATTTTGACATAGCTACGTGGGGGACGCTCAGCCCGAACACTCACCTCCCCACAATCCCCAGCCAACGCGGCTCCACGTTCTCGTCTTCTATGCGTTTTAATGTGTTGACAGTTGGAGAAATTGCTTGAGCCACGCTAAGAATTCAAAGTATGAAAGTCAACGGTCCGACATTCTAGAACACTGCTGTGTGTACACATACACGTTTTGGACTCTGATAGCCGCTTTAGACTCATCGGTGAGCAGACAGGGAAAGAGAGCGAGAGAGAAAGATAGAGATGGATAGAGTAAGAGGGAGAGGAGAGAGAGACAGGGAAAGATGGAGAGAGAGAGAGAGAGAGAGAGGCGGAGAGGGAGACAGAGAGAGAGAGAGGGCAGGAGAGGGAAACAGAGAGAGAGAGAGAGAGCTGCAGAGAGAGAGAGAGGGGTGGAGAGAGAGAGCTGCAGAGAGAGAGAGAGAGAGAGGGAGCTGCAGAGAGAGAGAGAGGGGCGGAGAGGGAGACAGAGAGACAGAGAGAGAGTGCTGCAGAGAGAGAGAGAGGGGCGGAGAGGGAGACAGAGAGAGAGAGCTGTAGAGAGAGGGGCGGAGAGGGAGACAGAGAGAGAGAGAGGGAGGGACGGAGAGGGAGACAGAGAGAGAGAGGGGGGAAAGAGGGAAAGGAATGGACCTGCAAGTGGACTCCAGATTTATTGAGCTGTAAATCAGGGATAAGAATCAACCCTCTCTTCTCCTGTGACCAGATGGACAAAAGAGGATTTTTTCCCACATTGCTGTGCTTTAATGTTGTTCTCTCCCTCACACCTTGTTCTCTCTCTCTCTCTCTCTCTCTCTCTCTCTCTCTCTCTGTCACTGTCTCTGTCTCTGTCTCTGTCTCTGTCTCTGTCTCTCTCTCTCTCTCTCTCTCTCTCCCTGCCTCTCTCTCTCTGTCTCTCTGTCTCTCTCTCTCTCTCTCTCTCTCTCTCTCTCTCTCTGTTCTCTCTCTCTGTTCTCTCTCTCTCTCTCTGTTCTCTCTCCATCTTTCCCTCTCTGTCTCTCTCTGATGTGAGGCTCTTTAAAAGGAGCTCTCTCTGTTCTCTCTCTTCATCTGTCTCTCTCTGATGTGGGGCACTTCAAAAGGAGCTCTCTCTCTCTGTCTGTTCACTGTGAAGTCAGCCTTAATGGTTTGGCTCCTCTGGTGAACCCTGGAGTGGGCTCAAACACATTGAACTTCCTACCCTGTTCCAAGAATCTGTGGAGTAAGGATGGAGGAGGGGATGGGGGGGGGGGGGGGGGGGATATACACATCAATATACACTAT
Source organism: Oncorhynchus clarkii lewisi (assembly GCF_045791955.1). Classification (NCBI taxonomy): domain Eukaryota; kingdom Metazoa; phylum Chordata; class Actinopteri; order Salmoniformes; family Salmonidae; genus Oncorhynchus; species Oncorhynchus clarkii. Next base: position 237,725 of record NW_027260957.1, read on the forward strand.
ACACATCAATATACACATCAATATACACTATACACATCAAGATACACATGAATATACACTATACACATGAATATACACTATACACATCAATATACACTATACACATCAATATACACACCAATATACACTATACACATCAATATACACTATACACATCAAGATACACATCAATATACACTATACACATCAAGATACACATCAATTTACACTATACACCTCAATATACACATCACTATACACATCAAGATACAATATCAATATACACTATACACATCAATATACACTACACACGTCAATATACACATCAATATACACTATACACATCAATATACACTATACACATCAAGATACACATCAATATACACTATACACATCAATATACACATCAATATACACTATACACATCAATATACACTATACACATCAAGATACACATCAATATACACTATACACATCAATATACACATCAATATACACATCAATATACACTGTACACATCAATATACACATCAATTTACACTATACACCTCAATATACACATCAATATACACATCAATATACACATCAATATACACTATACACATCAATATACACTACACACATCAAAAAACATCAATATACACTATACACGTCAATATACACTATACACATCATGTTTACATCAATATACACTATACACATCAATATACACTACACACATCAATGTACACATCAATATACACTATACATTTCAATATACACATCAATATACACTACACACATCAATATACGCACCAATATACACTATACACATCAATATACACTATACACATCAATATACACTATACACATCAATATACACATCAATATACACTATACACATACATATACACTACACACATCAATGTACACATCACTATACAATATACACATCAATATACACTATACACATCAATATACACTATACACAACAATATACACTATACACATCATGTTCACATCAATATACACTATACACATCAATATACACTACACACATCAATTTACACATCAATATACACTATACACATCAATATACACATCAATATACACTACACACATACACTATACACACTATACACATCAATATACACTATACACATCAATATACACATCAATATACACTATACACATCAATATACACATCAATATACACTATACACATCAATATACACTACACACATCATGTTCACATCAATACACGAAAAGTTAAACACATTCATCATAGAAAACAAACACATTGTTCAGTAAAAATGTATTTAATCAGCCTTGAGGAACCAATTCACCCACTTTTAGAGAGCCTTGGAGATGATTCCACAAGTAAGGTGCAAAACAACTAAAAGCAGATTTGCTAAGTGATCTCCAGAGTGATCTCCAGAGTGATCTGCAGAGTGATCTCCAGAGTGATCTCCAGAGTGATCTCCAGAGTGATCTGCAGAGTGATCTGCAGAGTGATCTGCAGAGTGATCTCCAGAGTGATCTCCAGAGTGATCTGCAGAGTGATCTCCAGAGTGATCTCCAGAGTGATCTGCAGAGTGATCTCCAGAGTGATCTCCAGAGTGATCTGCAGAGTGATCTCCAGAGTGATCTGCAGAGTGATCTCCAGAGTGATCTCCAGAGTGATCTGCAGAGTGATCTGCAGAGTGATCTCCAGAGTGATCTCCAGAGTGATCTCCAGAGTGATCTGCAGAGTGATCTCCAGAGTGATCTCCAGAGTGATCTCCAGAGTGATCTCCAGAGTGATCTCCAGAGTGATCTGCAGAGTGATCTTCAGAGTGATCTCCAGAGTGATCTCCAGAGTGATCTGCAGAGTGATCTGCAGAGTGATCTCCAGAGTGATCTCCAGAGTGATCTCCAGAGTGATCTCCAGAGTGATCTGCAGAGTGATCTGCAGAGTGATCTCCAAACTGATCTGCAGAGTGATCTGCAGAGTGATCTCCAGAGTGATCTGCAGAGTGATCTCCAGAGTGATCTGCAGAGTGATCCTCCCTGAGACCGGGTCTGGTATCTCATACGTCTGTAAGTTAACATGGAGGTAAGGTACAGCGGAGGTTTATGCAGAAGGGAAAAGAAGAGTGCAGTGCGTCTATCTACGAGACTTCAAAGAGGCCCAGACTACTTTCTGATACAGAATGCAGTGACATGTACTGAACCTATTGTCCATAATAAAGTGTAGTGCAGTATTATAAACTGGCACCAAATGGGTTCAATACAGTGGCATGTTAATAGATATCCACTAAAACTATTTTCTGGTTGTCCATAGGATTTGAGACTTGCAGTCTCCTAACCCACAGCCCCACCTCCAGCCCGACCCCCAACAGGAAAGGCTGTTCATTATGCTTGTCTCTTCCTGTCCCTTAAATAGGTCTGTTTACATGTCCGCCTCACAATGGACTGACTGGTCTGCTGAAAGACTCCCTCCACAGAGTCCACCCGACCTCTCGCCTCCTTTACTGTTTATCACAACTCCTCCGTGGACTGTGTCAGACACAATGTTCCCTCCTCCTCCCCCTAACTGGCCAAAACAGTTGTCCTTGATGTCCTTGACAGTTGTCCTTGACGATCTTGATATTTATATTCTCAGTTGAAACCCGAGGTGACGTATTTGAGACTTCACATGGGAAGTTAAGGAATGTTGTAAGATAGTTTGACAGAGTGATGTTTAACAGAGTGATGTTTGACACAGTGATGTTTGACAGAGTGATGTTTGACACAGTGATGTTTGGCAGAGTGATGAGTTAGATGTGCTGTTTGACAGAGTGCTGTTTTAGATGTGCTGTTTGACAGAGTGATGAGTTAGATGTGCTGTTTGACAGAGTGATGAGTTAGATGTGCTGTTTGACAGAGTGATGAGTTAGATGTGATGTTTGACAGAGTGCTGTTTGACAGAGTGATGAGTTAGATGTGCTGTTTGACAGAGTGATGAGTTAGATGTGATGTTTGACAGAGTGCTGTTTGACAGAGTGATGAGTTAGATGTGATGTTTGACAGAGTGCTGTTTGACAGAGTGATGAGTTAGATGTGCTGTTTGACAGAGTGATGAGTTAGATGTGCTGTTTGACAGAGTGATGAGTTAGATGTGATGTTTGACACAGTGATGTTTGACAGAGTGATGAGTTAGATGTGCTGTTTGACAGAGTGATGTGTTAGATGTGCTGTTTGACAGAGGGATGTGTTAGATGTGCTGTTTGACAGAGTGCTGTTTTAGATGTGCTGTTTGACAGAGTGATGAGTTAGATGTGCTGTTTGACAGAGTGATGAGTTAGATGTGATGTTTGACAGAGTGCTGTTTGACAGAGTGATGAGTTAGATGTGATGTTTGACAGAGTGCTGTTTGACAGAGTGATGAGTTAGATGTGCTGTTTGACAGAGTGATGAGTTAGATGTGCTGTTTGACAGAGTGATGAGTTAGATGTGATGTTTGACAGAGTGCTGTTTGACAGAGTGATGAGTTAGATGTGCTGTTTGACAGAGTGATGAGTTAGATGTGATGTTTGACAGAGTGCTGTTTGACAGAGTGATGAGTTAGATGTGATGTTTGACAGAGTGATGAGTTAGATGTGATGTTTGACAGAGTGCTGTTTGACAGAGTGATGAGTTAGATGTGCTGTTTGACAGAGTGATGAGTTAGATGTGATGTTTGACAGAGTGCTGTTTGACAGAGTGATGAGTTAGATGTGATGTTTGACAGAGTGATGAGTTAGATGTGATGTTTGACAGAGTGATGAGTTAGATGTGCTGTTTGACAGAGTGATGTTTAACAGAGTGATGTTTGACAGAGTGATGTTTAACAGAGTGATGTTTGACAGAGTGATGTTTAACAGAGTGATGTTTAACAGAGTGATGTTTGACAGAGTGATGTTTAACAGAGTAATGTTTGACAGAAGGATGTTTGACAGAGTGATGTTTAACAGAGTGATGTTTAACAGAGTGATGTTTGACAGAGTGATGAGTTAGATGTGATGTTTGACAGAGTGATGTTTAACAGAGTGATGTTTAACAGAGTGATGTTTAACAGAGTGATGTTTGACAGAGTGATGTTTAACAGAGTGATGTTTGACAAAGTGATGTTTAACAGAGTGATGTGATACTTCTTTTCTTTTAATATCTTCTGTCTTCCTCCACCTCCCTCTCTCCAGAGGCTGACCTGCGTATCGGGGAGCTCCAGTGGGGAGACAGTGGGGTTTACCTGTGTAAGGTGATCATCTCTGACGACCTCGAGGGCAGGAATGAGGCCCCTGTGGAGCTTCTGGTGTTGGGTGAGTCCTCAACTCCCCTTCTCAGCCCTACCCTCTCCTCCCTCCAACCCTCCATCTCTCCCAGTCATCTACCACCCTGCCTCTGACCTACTGTCAGGTTGATCTCTCCCAGTCATCTACCACCCTGCCTCTGACCTATTGTCAGGTTGATCTCTCCAGTCATCTACCACCCTGCCTCTGACCTACTGTCAGGTTGATCTCTCCCAGTCATCTACCACCCTGCCTCAGACCTACTGTCAGGTTGATCTCTCCCAGTCATCTACCACCCTGCCTCTGACCTACTGTCAGGTTGATCTCTCCAGTCATCTACCACCCTGCCTCAGACCTACTGTCAGGTTGATCTCTCCCAGTCTGACATCTACCACCCTGCCTCTGACCTACTGCCAGGTTGATCTCTCCCAGTCTGACATCTACCACCCTGCCTCTGACCTACTGTCAGGTTGATCTCTCCCAGTCTGACATCTACCACCCTGCCTCTGACCTACTGTCAGGTTGATCTCTCCCAGTCTGACATCTACCACCCTGCCTCTGACCTACTGTCAGGTTGTTCTCTCCCAGTCTGACATCTACCACCCTGCCTCTGACCTACTGTCAGGTTGATCTCTCCCAGTCTGACATCTACCACCCTGCCTCTGACCTACTGTCAGGTTGATCTCTCCCAGTCTGACATCTACCACCCTGCCTCTGACCTACTGTCAGGTTGATCTCTCCCAGTCTGACATCTACCACCCTGCCTCTAACCTACTGTCAGGTTGATCTCTCCCAGTCTGACATCTACCACCCTGCCTCTGACCTACTGCCAGGTTGCTAGGCAGTAGTCACTCCTGTTATGTAACCAGGCTCCGTTAGTCGTTAGCTAAGGAACATCTATCAATGGAAACAATGCAGCTATCATGTGAACAATAGAGGCCCATCATCTAGTGTAGAGATGTACAGGACTGAGTACTGTTGGGATAATAGTAGCCCATCATCTAGTGTAGAGATGTACAGGACTGAGTACTGTTGGGACAATAGTAGCCCATCATCTAGTGTAGAGATGTACAGGACTGAGTACTGTTGGGACAATAGTAGCCCATCATCTAGTGTAGTGATGTACAGGACTGAGTACTTTTGGGATAATAGTAGCCCATCATCTAGTGTAGAGATGTACAGGACTGAGTACTGTTAGGGAGGTGTCTTCTTGACATCCTGCCTGTTGGCTAGTGGGATAGGTCAGTCTGTGCCCACTCAGTGTAGTGTGTTGTAATGCTAATGCCTTTCCTGTGTGATATACTGTCTGTTAGCTGGGAAGGTACAACTTGCTTCCTTAGCATGAAAAGCAAGTGTCTGTTTGAGTGAATCCTGTGTGTGTGTGTGTGTGTGTGTGTGTGTGTGTGTGTGTGTGTGTGTGTGTGTGTGTGTGTGTGTGTGTGTGTGTGTGTGTGTGTGTGTGTGTGTGTGTGTGTGTGTGTGTGTGCATGTCTGCATTCATGCGTGTTTATGTATATTTATGTGTTGTTGCTCAACAATGGCGGCCTCACATCCCTGAGTGTGGTAACTAGCATCGCCATGGTGACGCTCTGCGGGGCCATGCTGCTTGAGAGAGAGACCTTTTATTTGGCTGGCTGGCTCTCTATAACACACTACAGTCCAGGTGAACCATCCACTCAGCACTAAGTCCAGAGTCTCTATAAACCACTACAGTCCAGTAGAACCACCCACTCAGCACTAAGTCCAGAGTCTCTATAACACACTGCAGTCCAGTAGAACCACCCACTCAGCACTAAGTCCAGAGTCTCTATAAACCACTACAGTCCAGTAGAACCACCCACTCAGCACTAAGTCCAGAGTCTCTATAACACACTACAGTCCAGTAGAACCACCCACTCAGCACTAAGTCCAGAGTCTCTATAACACACTACAGTCCAGAGTCTCTATAACACACTACAGTCCAGAGTCTCTATAACACACTACAGTCCAGAGTCTCTATAACACACTACAGTCCAGTAGAACCACATAGATAGATGGTCCTCATCACATCCCAGTGTTAAAGAGACAGAGACACATTTTGACCACTGAGCCTTTTCTTCTACTTACCATTTATATGTCTCTGCCTGCAGGAAGTTGAAGGTCGTTTCTGGAGCCGTTGCTAACTACTGTTTAATGCAATGACTGGAGGGCTACAGGAACAGCTAGCATGCTGTCACACCATCCCTTTAAACCACAGATGTCTGTCAGTGGACCATGTCCTCTGTGATGTGTAGTTTCTCTCACAGAACTACACCCTCCCTTTAAACCACAGTGGTCTGTCAGTGGACCATGTCCTCTGTGATGTGTAGTTTCTCTCACAGAACTACACCATCCCTTTAAACCACAGATGTCTGTCAGTGGACCATGTCCTCTGTGATGTGTAGTTTCTCTCACAGAACTACACCATCCCTTTAAACCACAGATGTCTGTCAGTGGACCATGTCCTCTGTGATGTGTAGTTTCTCTCACAGAACTACACCCTCCCTTTAAACCACAGTGGTCTGTCAGTGGACCATGTCCTCTGTGATGTGTAGTAGCTCTCACAGAACTACACCATCTCTTTAAACCACAGTGGTCTGTCAGTGGACCATGTCCTCTGTGATGTGTAGTTTCTCTAACAGAACTACACCATCTCTTTAATCCACAGTGGTCTGTCAGGGGACCATGTCCTCTGTGATGTGTAGTTTCTCTCACAGAACTACATTGAGTAGAAATTGGGTTACCCCACATATTGACCTAGTTTAGTAGGAGCCACTTGTCGGGATTCCCACGGCAACAACCGGGTTTTCCTGTCGTCAGTAGGCTTGTTAGTGTGTGTTGTATTGTAGTCTTGTTAGTGTGTGTTGTATTTTAGGCTTGTTAGTGTGTGTTGTATTGTAGGCTTGTAAGGTCAGGTTCTCTGGTTGTGAAGGGGGCAGGAACAGTTTTCTCCACTTTAATAGTCAACACATGGGTCAGAGGTCATGGAAAGAACAAACGTCCAGACTGAGTGAAACAGAAAACCTTTAAACTCCTCTCTGCTTCATAATGACTGCCAGCCAGTCAGGCAACGGTGCGTTAGCCCAGTACCCAGCAGTGAGGGGAGGAATTCCAGGAGGAACTTCCAGCTAAGCTGCTCTTGATGTGGGCAAAGAGAGTCGGGCTGTCCAGGAGGGCCTTGGAGCTCCTACACCATTAAACCCTCTTCCTGTCTGTCTGATACTTACAACTCACTCTGAGAAAGTTGTTTTGCCTGAACAGGAACAATGTACTGACACGGGTCTGTATCAGGATCCCTGCTTCAGACCACTGGAGGCCAGGACAGAGAGTCTACTTCTCAACACAGGACAGTCTGTCCTGTACCAGCCTGAACAATAGACAGATATGGGCTGTATATTGCCAAGGTTGGTATCAGGATCCCTGCTTCAAACCACTGGAGGCCAGGACAGAGAGTCTACTTCTCAACACAGGACAGTCTGTCCTGTACCAGCCTGAACAATAGACAGATATGGGCAGCATATTGCCAAGGTTGGTATCAGGATCCCTGCTTCAAACCACTGGAGGCCACAGGAGAAACATGGTGCTCCTTTGGGGTAATAGAAACATAGGTCTACACACTTCAACAAACTAACAGGGTTGTATTCCCTCAGGCAGGGTCCAACCCAGGCAGGGTCCAACCCCAGGCAGGGTCCAACCCAGGCAGGGTCCTACCCCAGGCAGGGTCCTACCCCAGGCAGGGTCCAACCCCAGGCAGGGTCCAACCCAGGCAGGGTCCTACCCCAGGCAGGGTCCAACCCCAGGCAGGGTCCAACCCCAGGCAGGGTCCTACCCCAGGCAGGGTCCTACCCCAGGCAGGGTCCAACCCCAGGCAGGGTCCAACCCCAGGCAGGGTCCAACCCAGGCAGGGTCCAACCCAGGCAGGGTCCAACCCAGGCAGGGTCCAACCCCAGGCAGGGTCCAACCCAGGCAGGGTCCTACCCCAGGCAGGGTCCAACCCAGGCAGGGTCCAACCCCAGGCAGGGTCCAACCCAGGCAGGGTCCTACCCCAGGCAGGGTCCAACCCAGGCAGGGTCCAACCCAGGCAGGGTCCAACCCAGGCAGGGCCCAACCCCAGGCAGGGTCCTACCCCAGGCAGGGTCCTACCCCAGGCAGGGTCCTACCCCAGGCAGGGTCCAACCCCAGGCAGGGTCCAACCTAGGCAGGGTCCAACCCCAGGCAGGGTCCAACCCCAGGCAGGGTCCAACCCAGGCAGGGTCCAACCCCAGGCAGGGTCCAACCCCAGGCAGGGTCCAACCCCAGGCAGGGTCCAACCTAGGCAGGGTCCAACCCCAGGCAGGGTCCAACCCCAGGCAGGGTCCAACCTAGGCAGCTATAGTAGGAGCATGTCAAGCTGTATAGGTCAGGTTAATACAGGCTCTCATAGGAGGCTGAGCACACTTACAGCATTACAGCACTAATAACCTTCTGAATACCTTCTGTGTCTGACATCAACATGAGGGATTGAAGTCCTTTCTACGACACTCCAGGTTCGTATCCTTCTTTGAAAAAGTATTGCTTCACCTGCTACATTTCTAGTAGTGTGACAGGGACTCTGGTGTCAGCATGGTAGCAGCCAAGATACAATGGACTCCCTGTGTGTATTTTACATGTGTATCTCTATGGTTACTGTACAACATTCCAACACACTGCCAAGATCAAACAACCACATTATGGGGGGAAGTAAATGGTCTTCCCTAATCTCTCTCTCCATCCCCCTTTCTCTCTATTCCTCTCTCCCCTCTCACCCTCACTCTCCATCCCCCATGTCTCTCTCTTCCTCTTTCCCTCTCTCACCCTCACTCTCCATCCCCCATGTCTCTCTCTTCCTCTTTCCCTCTCTCACCCTCACTCTCCATCCCCCATTTCCTTCTTCCTCTTTCCCTCTCTCACCCTCACTCTCCATCCCCCATTTCTCTCTCTTCCTCTTTCCCTCTCTCACCCTCACTCTCCATCCCCCATTTCTCTCTCTCCCCTCTCACCCTCACTCTCCATTCTCCATTTCTCTCTCTCTCTCTCTCTCTCCCTCCCTCTCTCTCTCGATCCTTCTCTCTCTCTCTCTCTCTCTCTCTCTCTCTCTCTCTCTCTATACCCCCCCCTTTCTCTCTTATTTTCTCTCCCCCCACCCCCACCCCTCCCCCTCTCTCTCTCGCACCAGCCTGTGCCACATTATAACACATTTGTGTGAGCGTGGCTAACCTTTTTTTTTGCAGAGTTGTATATGAAGTTGAAATATGAAGTAACTTTAGTGACTCACATCACCAGAGAGGGAAACAGTAAGAGACAGAGAGAACCTGTTATTGTAACACAGAGCTGCTGTTAGTGAGTTCACTGCCTGTGTATTTGTGACATCACTGTGATGCCACTGGTAATATCATCAACTCATTTGTCTACAGACTGACTGGAAGCTCCCCATTTCAATCCACTGCAGATAAAGTGAAGCAGCCCCAGGTTCAGTCAGTCTGTTTGAGTCAGGCTGTATTTCAAGGACATGTGGGGTGAAGGAAACACAGGCATATTTCTCTGCATCATTGCTTTTCAACAAAACCATATCAGTGACAACCACATTTAGACTAAAAGTGGCATATTCTGCAGGCTGGCATGTCCACCTTCATGACTCTTATATTGTCCAAATCTCTGTCTGCTGGCATGTCCACCTTCATGACTCTTATATTGTCCAAATCTCTGTCTGCTGGCATGTCCACCTTCATGACTCTTATATTGTCCAAATCTCTGTCTGCTGGCATGTCCACCTTCATGACTCCTCTATTGTCCAAATCTCTGTCTGCTGGCATGTCCACCTTCTTGGCTCCTCTATTGTCCAAATTTCTGCAGGCTGGCATGTCCACCTTCTTGGCTCCTCTATTGTCCAAATCTCTGTCTGCTGGCATGTCCACCTTCATGACTCTTATATTGTCCAAATTTCTGCAGACTGGCATGTCCACCTTCATGACTCTTATATTGTCCAAATCTCTGTCTGCTGGCATGTCCACCTTCATGACTCTTATATTGTCCAAATTTCTGCAGGCTGTCATGTCCACCTTCTTGGCTCTTCGATTGTCCAAATCTCTGCCTGCTGTTGCCTCCTGTACTTCATTCTCCCTGACCTTTCCCATGACCCCTGACAATTCCTTTTTTAATTCAGTCGATTCAAGAAGTAAACTGAAATTCCAATTCCCCTCAATACTTAAAAAAAAGTGGAATAAGAATGTTGGTCCTGAATTGAAATGGAATTGACCCCAACCCTGCTACTCCCCTGTCTTCTGACCTCTCCTGCCCTCTGTCCTGTCTTGCCCTGCTCTGTCCTATCCTGTCCTTCACCTCTGCTCTTCTCCTCTCTCCAGGTAAGACAGGTACAGGTGTGTCAGATGATCTCCTGCCTGACTTTGATGTGAAGATTATGCCAGGTAGGTAGGGGCGTGTCCTCCTCACCTGTGTCTGTCTGTCTCTTCTTTTCACTCATTAACACAAAACTATTGCTTCTTCACTGCCCAATCAGCCTCATGTTGTTCTTTAGTAATCCAATCAGTTATCTTATTACAAATCAAACAAATTATTATGGTCAGTTTACTGTTGAACAATGAGAGAGAGAGCGAGAGAGACAGATCAGAGACAGAAAGAGACAAACCAGAGAGAGCGAGACCAGAGAGATAGGAAGAAAGAGAGAGAGACAGACCAGAGACAGAAAGAGACAGACCAGAGAGAGCGAGACCAGAGAGATAGGAAGAAAGAGAGAGAGAGACAGACCAGAGACAGAGAGAGACAGACCAGAGAGAGCGAGACCAGAGAGATAGGAAGAAAGAGAGAGAAACAGACCAGAGAGAGCGAGACCAGAGAGATAGGAAGAAAGAGAGAGAGACAGACCAGAGAGAGCGAGACCAGAGAGATAGGAAGAAAGAGAGAGAGACCAGAGAGAGCGAGACCAGAGAGATAGGAAGAAAGAGAGAGAGACAGACCAGAGAGAGCGAGACCAGAGAGATAGGAAGAAAGAGAGAGAGACCAGAGAGAGCGAGACCAGAGAGATAGGAAGAAAGAGAGAGAGACCAGAGAGATAGGAAGAAAGAGAGAGAGACAGACCAGAGAGATAGGAAGAAAGAGAGTGAGAGAGAGAGACAGACCAGAGAGATAGGAAGAAAGAGAGAGAGACAGACCAGAGAGATAGGAAGAAAGAGAGAGAGACAGACCAGAGAGATAGGAAGAAAGAGAGAGAGACAGACCAGAGAGATAGGAAGAAAGAGAGAGAGACCAGAGAGAGCGAGACCAGAGAGATAGGAAGAAAGAGAGAGAGACAGACCAGAGAGATAAGAAGAAAGAGAGAGAGACAGACCAGAGAGATAGGAAGAAAGAGAGAGAGACAGACCAGAGAGATAGGAAGAAAGAGAGAGAGACAGACCAGAGAGATAGGAAGAAAGAGAGAGAGAGAGAGACAGACCAGAGAGATAGGAAGAAAGAGAGAGAGACAGACCAGAGAGATAAGAAGGAAGAGAGTGAGAGAGAGAGACAGACCAGAGAGATAGGAAGAAAGAGAGAGACTTGTGGTGTCTGACCCAGCCCAAAGGAAGTCCATCATTAGGGATTGTTATTGTGAGTAACATAATGATAGTGAGAGAGTTTACAGGATGGTTGAACAGGACATTATGGAGTAATGATGTTTACAGGATGGTTGAACTGGACATTATGGAGTAATGATGTTTACAGGATGGTTGAACAGGACATTATGGAGTAATGATGTTTACAGGATGGTTGAACTGGACATTACGGAGTAATGATGTTTACAGGATGGTTGAACGGGACATTACAGAGTAATGATGTTTACAGGATGGTTGAACGGGACATTATGGGAGTCAGAGAGAAGGGAGTTGATATTGTCTTCTGTCACATTCCCCAAATTCAGATGTTTCCTCATCTTGGAGGTTGTTGACAGATTTGGGTGCGATGGAAATGGCTTATTCAGTGATGACTCATTGACTCTCATTTCAAATGTTGATGTTGCATTAGTACGTGTTCTTAACAGCAGCTCCCACATCGTACTGTAGTGTTTGTGTTTAGCAGCTCCCACATTGTACTGTAGTGTTTGTGTTTAGCAGCTCCCACATCGTACTGTAGTGTTTGTGTTTAGCAGCTCCCACATCGTACTGTAGTGTTTGTGTTTAGCAGCTCCCACATCGTACTGTAATGTTTGTGTTTAGCAGCTCCCACATCGTACTGTAGTGTTTGTGTTTAGCAGCTCCCACATCGTACTGTAGTGTTTGTGTTTGTGTTTAGCAGCTCCCACATCGTACTGTAGTGTTTGTGTTTAGCAGCTCCCACATCGTACTGTAGTGTTTGTGTTTAGCAGCTCCCACATCATACTGTAGTGTTTGTGTTTAGCAGCTCCCACATCATACTGTAGTGTTTGTGTTTAGCAGCTCCCACATCGTACTGTAGTGTTTGTGTTTAGCAGCTCCCACATCGTACTGTAGTGTTTGTGTTTAGCAGCTCCCACATCGTACTGTAGTGTTTGTGTTTAGCAGCTCCCACATCGTACTGTAGTGTTTGTGTTTGTGTTTAGCAGCTCCCACATCGTACTGTAATGTTTGTGTTTAGCAGCTCCCACATCGTACTGTAGTGTTTGTGTTTAGCAGCTCCCACATCGTACTGTAGTGTTTGTGTTTAGCAGCTCACACATCGTACTGTAGTGTTTGTGTTTAGCAGCTCCCACATCGTACTGTAGTGTTTGTGTTTAGCAGCTCCCACATCGTACTGTAGTGTTTGTTTGGCAGCTCCCACATCATACTGTAATGTTTGTGTTTGTGTTTAGCAGCTCCCACATCGTACTGTAGTGTTTGTGTTTAGCAGCTCCCACATCGTACTGTAATGTTTGTGTTTAGCAGCTCCCACATCGTACTGTAATGTTTGTGTTTAGCAGCTCCCACATCATACTGTAGTGTTTGTGTTTAGCAGCTCCCACATCATACTGTAGTGTTTGTGTTTAGCAGCTCCCACATCGTACTGTAGTGTTTGTGTTTAGCAGCTCCCACATCGTACTGTAGTGTTTGTGTTTAGCAGCTCCCACATCGTACTGTAGTGTTTGTGTTTGTGTTTAGCAGCTCCCACATCGTACTGTAATGTTTGTGTTTAGCAGCTCCCACATCGTACTGTAGTGTTTTTGTTTGTGTTTAGCAGCTCCCACATCGTACTGTAATGTTTGTGTTTAGCAGCTCCCACATCGTACTGTAATGTTTGTGTTTAGCAGCTCCCACATCATACTGTAGTGTTTGTGTTTAGCAGCTCCCACATCATACTGTAGTGTTTGTGTTTAGCAGCTCCCACATTGTACTGTAGTGTTTGTGTTTAGCAGCTCCCACATCGTACTGTAGTGTTTGTGTTTAGCAGCTCCCACATTGTACTGTAGTGTTTGTGTTTAGCAGCTCCCACATCGTACTGTAGTGTTTGTGTTTAGCAGCTCCCACATCGTACTGTAGTGTTTGTGTTTGTGTTTAGCAGCTCCCACATCGTACTGTAATGTTTGTGTTTAGCAGCTCCCACATCGTACTGTAGTGTTTGTGTTAGTGTTTAGCAGCTCCCACATCGTACTGTAGTGTTTGTGTTTGTGTTTAGCAGCTCCCACATCGTACTGTAGTGTTTGTGTTTAGCAGCTCCCACATCGTACTGTAGTGTTTGTGTTTAGCAGCTCCCACATCGTACTGTAGTGTTTGTGTTTAGCAGCTCCCACATCGTACTGTAATGTTTGTGTTTAGCAGATCCCACATCGTACTGTAATGTTTGTGTTTGTGTTTAGTAGCTCCCACATCGTACTGTAGTGTTTGTGTTTAGCAGCTCCCACATCGTACTGTAGTGTTTGTGTTTAGCAGCTCCTACATCGTACTGTAATGTTTGTGTTTGTGTTTAGCAGCTCCCACATCGTACTGTAGTGTTTGTGTTTAGCAGCTCCCACATCGTACTGTAGTGTTTGTGTTTAGCAGCTCCCACATCGTACTGTAGTGTTTGTGTTTAGCAGCTCCCACATCGTACTGTAGTGTTTGTGTTTAGCAGCTCCCACATCGTACTGTAGTGTTTGTGTTTAGCAGCTCCCACATCGTACTGTAATGTTTGTGTTTAGCAGCTCCCACATCGTACTGTAATGTTTGTGTTTAGCAGCTCCCACATCGTACTGTAGTGTTTGTGTTTAGCAGCTCCCACATCGTACTGTAATGTTTGTGTTTAGCAGCTCCCACATCGTACTGTAATGTTTGTGTTTAGCAGCTCCCACATCGTACTGTAGTGTTTGTGTTTAGCAGCTCCCACATCGTACTGTAATGTTTGTGTTTAGCAGCTCCCACATCGTACTGTAGTGTTTGTGTTTAGCAGCTCCCACATCGTACTGTAGTGTTTGTGTTTAGCAGCTCCCACATCGTACTGTAGTGTTTGTGTTTAGCAGCTCACACATCGTACTGTAGTGTTTGTGTTTAGCAGCTCACACATCGTACTGTAGTGTTTGTGGTAGGTAAAATATTATTATACAGGAGGTTTGGAAAGTATTCAGAACCCTCAGAACAAGTGGGACACAATCATGAAGTGGAACGACATTTATTGGATATTTCAAACTTTTTTAACAAATCAAAAACTGAAAAATTGGGCTTGCAAAATTATTCAGCCCCCTTAAGTTAATACTTTGTAGCGCCACCTTTTGCTGCGATTACAGCTGTAAGTCGCTTGGGGTATGTCTCTATCAGTTTTGCACATCGTGAGACTGACATTTTTTCCCATTCCTCCTTGCAAAACAGCTCGAGCTCAGTGAGGTTGGATGGAGAGCATTTGTGAACAGCAGTTTTCAGTTCTTTCCACAGATTCTCGATTGGATTCAGGTCTGGACTTTGACTTGGCCATTCTAACACCTGGATATGTTTATTTTTGAACCATTCCATTGTAGATTTTGCTTTATGTTTTGGATCATTGTCTTGTTGGAAGACAAATCTCCGTCCCAGTCTCAGGTCTTTTGCAGACTCCATCAGGTTTTCTTCCAGAATGGTCCTGTATTTGGCTCCATCCATCTTCCCATCAATTTTAACCATCTTCCCCGTCCCTGCTGAAGAAAAGCAGGCCCAAACCATGATGCTGCCACCACCATGTTTGACAGTGGGTATGGTGTGTTCAGGGTGATGAGCTGTGTTGCTTTTACGCCAAACATAACGTTTTGCATTGTTGCCAAAAAGTTCAATTTTGGTTTCATCTGACCAGAGCACCTTCTTCCACATGTTTGGTGTGTCTCCCAGGTGGCTTGTGGTAAACTTTAAACAACACTTTTTATGGATATCTTTAAGAAATGGCTTTCTTCTTGCCACTCTTCCATAAAGGCCAGTTTTGTGCAATATACGACTGATTGTTGTCCTATGGACAGAGTCTCCCACCTCAGCTGTAGATCTCTGCAGTTCATCCAGAGTGATCATGGGCCTCTTGGCTGCATCTCTGATCAGTCTTCTCCTTGTATGAGCTGAAAGTTTAGAGGGACGGCCAGGTCTTGGTAGATTTGCAGTGGTCTGATACTCCTTCCATTTCAATATTATCGCTTGCACAGTGCTCCTTGGGATGTTTAAAGCTTGGGAAATCTCGGACCTGCCTGGTGTGTTCCTTGTTCTTCATGATGCTCTCTGCGCTTTTAACGGACCTCTGAGACTATCACAGTGCAGGTGCATTTATACGGAGACTTGATTACACACAGGTGGATTGTATTTATCATCATTAGTCATTTAGGTCAACATTGGATCATTCAGAGATCCTCACTGAACTTCTGGAGAGAGTTTGCTGCACTGAAAGTAAAGGGGCTGAATAATTTTGCACGCCCAATGTTTCAGTTTTTGATTTGTTGAAAAAGTTTGAAATATCCAATAAATGTCGTTCCACTTCATGATTGTGTCCCACTTGTTGTTGATTCTTCACAAAAAAATACAGTTTTATATCTTTATGTTTGAAGCCTGAAATATGGCAAAAGGTCGCAAAGTTCAAGGGGGCCGAATACATTCGCAAGGCACTGTAGAATATAAATATGTGTCTCTGTGTGTAGTCATCATTCTGTCATAATGATGGTAGTCGATTAGATCAGTATCAGCAATGTACTCTCTGCATGACATACTGTAACAGGAAACACTCTTTCCCTTTCCTGCCTGTAGCCTAGTCCCCTGACCAGACTTCCTGAAAAGTTGAGAGGATGTGTGGAGAGTGCGAGGGAATACTCTTCCAAGCAAAAACAAATACCACTTCCTACTCTAGAATGTTTTTACATAGAAATGTAACTTTCATCTCTCTCTCTCTTCCAGAATGGGCCTTTGTGGGCTCGGTAGCCCTGGGTATTATCCTGTTCATCTTGCTGTTTGGTGTGTGTTGGTGCCAGTGCTGTCCTCACTCCTGCTGCTGTTATGTGTCCTGTTGGTGCTGCCCTGAGACCTGCTGCTGCCCACGACACTGTAAGTCCTGCTGCTTCCACTGGAGATCATACCACATTAGATCAACTGTTGTAGTAAACTAATATTGTAGCATACTACAGTTATTGTAGCATATCATACTGTATGTCACTCATTCTACCAATCCACTACCACCTTTTTAGTGGATATAATGTCTACTACTGTAGAATTCCCAGAGCACCTGTGGAGTGTGGAATACCTGAAGTGATGAATGTTCCACCTCCAGTATTACCTGTGGAGTCTGGAATACCTGAAGTATTACCTGTGGAGTCTGGAATACCTGAAGTGATGAATGTTCCACCTCCAGTATTACCTATGTAGTGTGGAATAACTGAAGTATTACCTGTGGAGTCTGGAATACCTGAAGTATTACCTGTGGAGTCTGGAATACCTGAAGTATTACCTGTGGAGTCTGGAATACCTGAAGTATTACCTGTGGAGTCTGGAATACCTGAAGTGATGAATGTTCCTCCTTCAGTCCTTTCTGTGTCTTCTATCTCTCTGTCCTCTCTCCATGTAGTGTACGAGGCAGGAAAGGGGTTGAGGAGCAGGGCTTCGTCCCCCCAGATCGCTGTCTATCCACCCTACTACGTACCTGGGGTCCCGGCCATGGTCCCCATCGCTCCCCCCTCCCTGGTGGACACCACGATGATGTCCGCTCCCCCCTCTGTGTCAGAGAGCAGTGCAGCTGGAGGTGGGTACTGGGTCTGGTGTTGTCTATTGATGTTCTGATGTTTTAAACGTTATCTAACAAACTGCCTTTTCATTTTGAACTTAATTTAAAGCAGCAATATAAGAAACATACTGATATAGTTGAACAGCCATTTCTTCACCTTGTTGAACGTGTGGAAAGCTCATACAGAGTCCCAAAAGTTTGTCGTAGTGAGGCCTGTCTCTCCTCTCCTGCCTGACAAGTGTTTGTTGTCTCATATACGTCTCAGTGCGGCCTGTGTACCGGCTGCAGTCTACTCTGGATCAGTCCTCTCTGGATCAGGACTCTCTGAAGGTGTTGCAGCACGTAGAGAAACAGCTGGCTCTTTTCCACCCGGCCAAGGCCCAGAGCCACGACTGTAAGCCCGACAGACAGACAGACAGACAGACAGACAGACAGACAGACAGACAGACAGTAGACTCTATACACCCTATACTCTACTCTGTCTGAAATCCACTTCTGCATGTGTCATGACTGTAAGCCCTACAGACAGACAGATAGTTACCCTACCCTGTGTAGACTCAGCAGGACTTATAATGTACTACACTCTGACATCCTCTGTGAAATCAAATCCACTCTGAAATCAACCTGACTCATGGTTGTAAGCCCTACAGACAGACAACCCCTGTGTAGGACAGAGTCAACATGCTTTTTATACTCTAGCTATAATCTGCATGAAATCCATTCTGAAATAACCTCTGCCTACACACTACTCTCTGAAATCCTAGCTTTAACAGTGCTCCTCTTCTCCCTTCTCCTGCAACTGCACAAGCATTTCGCTACACCCGCAATAACATCTGCTAAATATGTGTCCAATAAAAATGTGTTTGATTTGAAATCATAAAGACAACACACCTGATTCCTTCTACTTCATAAAGACAACACACCTGATTCCTCCTACTTCATAAAGACAACACACCTGATTCCTCCTACTTCATAAAGACAACACACCTGATTCCTCCTACTTCATAAAGACAACACACCTGATTCCTCCTACTTCATAAAGACAACACACCTGATTCATCCTACTTCATAAAAACAACACACCTGATTCATCCTACTTCATAAAGACAACACACCTGATTCCTCCTACTTCATAAAGACAACACACCTGATTCCTCCTACTTCATAAAGACAACACACCTGATTCCTCCTACTTCATAAAGACAACACACCTGATTCATCCTACTTCATAAAGACAACACCTCCTACTTCATAAAGACAACACACCTGATTCTTCCTACTTCATAAAGACAACACACCTGATTCATGCTACTTCATAAAGACAACACACCTGATTCCTCCTACTTCATAAAGACAACACACCTGATTCATCCTACTTCATAAAGACAACACACCTGATTCCTTCTACTTCATAAAGACAACACACCTGATTCTTCCTACTTCATAAAGACAACACACCTGATTCCTCCAACTTCATAAAGACAACACACCTGATTCATCCTACTTCATAAAGACAACACACCTGATTCTTCCTACTTCATAAAGACAACACACCTGATTATTCCTACTTCATAAAGACAACACACCTGTTCTTCCTCGTTTTCTGAGCCAGTCTCACACTATCCGTACATCACCACCTTGTTGATCCTCATCTAATGATTCATTCCTCGAATTCCTCCAATCCTCATCAACTGCTGGTAGATTGTTTTCCTTCTCCGATTGGATGTGTTGGCCTTGTGTGTCAAAGACAGTCTGTAAAAGAAGACCTATTGTAATGTGTCTGTTTGTTTCAGAGGTTTTTCATCTAGGACTTCCTCTCTCTCTATGTTCTGTGCATGTCCACTGGATTCTTCATTCACCTGGCATCTTATCTTAGGCCAGGTCACTGTGATACTAACACTGTGATTCATAGTATCATAAATACAGAAACGTACTCATGTCTCCACCCCTCCTCTCTCCTCCTCCTCCTCCTCCCCCTTCCCTCTCCTCTTCCTCAGCCTGCAGTATCTCAGAGCTCAGTTCTCTCCATGAGGTGGATACAGGGGGTTTCCGTCAGTCTTACCGCCAGATACAGAAGAAGGCCCTGCCAGCCATCCCTGACCACGACCGTGACCTGGAAGACATCCCTGACCTCCATCATCCCTCGTCCTCCTCTCAGACCCGTCGCCCCACACGCTACCAGCACCGCCGCAACCGCAGCATTGAGGAGGACCATCATCATGATAATAACAGCAGGTCGCCAGAAACACCTTTAGACTGACTGTGTGTGGAGGGGAGTGGGGGTTGTGTGTGTGTGTGTCTTCATAGGGGTTGTGTCTGTGGAGGGGAGTGGGGGTTGTGTGTGTGTGTGTCTTCATAGGGGTTGTGTGTGTGTATGTGTGTGTGTGTGTGTGTGTGTGTGTGTGTGTGTGTGTGTGTGTGTGTGTGTGTGTGTGTGTGTGTGTGTTCTGCATGTTCTAAGTTCCTAATGAGATGTTATGTCCAGGTGGAACCCTCGTTCGGAGCACCTGCAGCGTAAGGCCTTCCTCCTGGGTGGGAAGTCAGGCTCTCTGGATGAGCTGGAGGAGTTTTCCCAGTGCTACAGACAGAGAGGCCCCAGGGAGGAGCTCACCGTCAGGGACATCAGAGACACCGACCAGGAGTACGAGAGACTGGAGCTGCGGGAACGAGAAGGTGACCGGGATAGGGATCGAGATCGGGAATACTGTCCGCCGTCTTACCGGGACAAGACGACGAAACGTGGTTACCGTGACAACAGAGATCGCGATGACCGCGCAGAGACTTGGCGAGAACGAGATCGCCAAGAGGATTGCCATGGAGATCGTCAGGGAAACCGACAACGCAGTCCGCCACCCTCGCCCAAGAAGAGACGGGGCACGTGGGACAACGAGCTGGAGCAGCGCCCCCCTAAACCCCCCGCCCCTCCTCCCCCTCCTCGCCAGAGCCCCCGGGGGCGGGACTACGATGACGAACTCCTGAGCACTCTTTTGGAGCGCAAGACCAGACGGGGTGGGGCCAGTGACAGTGGAGGTGATAGGGGCAGGGGAGGGGGGCGCAGCGAAGAGGACACGCCCTCAGACACACCCTCTAAGGGTTCTAAAGGCTCTAAGAAGAGCAGCGGCAGTGGCGGCGAGCGTCACCATGGCCGTTGTCCTAGCAACAGGGAGGTGGAGTTGGTATTAGACTCACGGGGAGAAGACTCTCTACCCCCGTACTGCCAGACTGCGTTAGAGCGGTTCAGAGCCGCTGAGCGCCCCTCCCCCTCCCCTCGCCCCTCCACCCATTCTTCCCGCCCCTCCAACGGAGGCTCCACCCATAGCCACGCCCATACCCTACAGCAGGAGAGCGGAGAGGAGCGGGATAAGCCCCGGAAAGTGGTGAGCTACATTTAGGGTACACCCAGTATGGGTTCACTTCATCCACAGTAGAAATACACTGAAGAGATACTGTACTATAGTTGAGACTACTGATTTAGGGCAAAGATATCCTCATGCTCATACAGTACTGTAGCTAAGACTGCTTAAAGGAATACTTCAGGATTTTGTCAATTAATCCCTTTATCTACTTCCCCAGAGTAAGATTAACCTGTGGATACTGTTTTTATGTCTCTGCGTACAGTTTGAAGGAAGATGCTAACTAACGTTAGCACAATGACTGGACGTCTATGGTAACTGCTAGCAACGCTAGTTAGCATTGGTTTGCAAAATTACTGAATGCAGAGACATAAAATTGGTATCCATGAGTTAATCTGACTGGGGAAGTAGATAAAGGGCTTCGTTGCCAAAATCCCCAAGTATCCCTTTAAGGTAAGACAAGAGATAAGCTTATGCCCATTTTTCTCAGGTTTGGAGGCTCACCTTAACAGATATACTGTGACTCAGGTGAGAAAGGAATCTGTTTTAGAAGTCATTACACCTGTGCCTCTTTAGCCAGAGAGATAAGCAGAATCAGACCATAATAAGAAAAGCTGGAAAACTATCGTCAAGATCTGAACCTGAACCACTGCTTACCTTTTATAGCGTTCCATTCTGGGGGTTTTCTTATTCCCTGGGTATGTTTTTCTAATCTAATGGTTTACAACTGTGTTCATATGGACTTTTATGGATCTAACTGGATGGATGGATCTAATTTGTCTGTAATCAGTTACAATTAAAAGGCACAGGTGATTAGATATCACATTTGTTCAACTTAACATATTGACTAGCACTACTACTACTACAACTACTACTACTACCACCACTACTACTACTACTACTACTACTACTACCACTACTACTACTTGGCTAATGCCAGCGTTGTGTTCAGCCTTCTAACAGTTTTTTTGTTTTACCTCAGTTGAAATGGCAGAGCCAGGTCAAATCTCTTTGTAACCTTTGTGCCCCCAATGTGACCCCAGAACCTGACGTCACTTATCCTTCTTATTCTGCCTGCTTGCTGCTCCTCTCCCAACTAACTGACAGAGCTGGGCTTGCTGCTCCTCTCCCAACTAACTGACAGAGCTTGGCTTGCTGCTACTCTCCCAACTAACTGACAGAGCTGGGCTTGCTGCTCCTCTCCCAACTAACTGACAGAGCTTGGCTTGCTGCTCCTCTCCCAACTAACTGACAGAGCTGGGCTTGCTGCTACTCTCCCAACTAACTGACAGAGCTGGGCTTGCTGCTCCTCTCCCAACTAACTGACAGAGCTTGGCTTGCTGCTCCTCTCCCAACTAACTGACAGAGCTTGGCTTGCTACTCCTCTCCCAACTAACTGACAGAGCTTGGCTGAGACGAGCGGGGTATTTTCACCATTACACTGAGCCAAATGAGCACAAAGCACAGCTTCCATCACTCTGCACACACGTGACTAACGTGAAGCTCTCTTGCTGTTTTCTTTTAACAGAGCACTCTTCTTAGCAGAGACTCTCTCATAGTTTGATGCCTGGGGAGGACACATACAGACTCTGGGAAAGACACTGGGGATCATCCTCTACCCCCTCCATCACCCCACACAGGGGATCATCCTCTACCCCCCCATCACCCCACACTGGGGAGGAGAGAGGTTCTCAGAGCACACTAGGCAAGCAGAGAACCCCATGGAGAGGTCAGTGACCAGCAGAGGGAATGGCTACCTCTGAGTGACAGGCAGTACAACCACTGGCCATGGCACAGGACGTGGGACGGTCTGATCAGACTTTAGATACACATCAATCACCATGACCTAAGAAGAAGCGTAATGTTCAGAGCTGTGACAAAGACCTCTAGATGCACAGGACAAATAGCACTGTGTGTGTGTGTGTGTGTGTGTGTGTGTGTTGGTGGATGTGTGTATTGGTGTGTGTGTGTGAGACGAAGTATGGTGCTTATTCCTGTCTGCTCTTTTGTGTGTGAGAGTGAATAGTTTCTCCATCTCCCTCTCCATTCTATTCTCCTCTCTCACTAACAACACACACTGAATGACGATGTCATTCCGGAGTTTCTGTCACTGCCACCTCTACACAGTGCAACGCTCTCTCTGTGAAGTCGCTGAATGATGATGTCACTCTGGAGTTTCTGCCACAGCCTGCACCACCACTGCCCAGTCACGGTCGAAGGCCGCCGTTGAGACAACGTTTGGATTCTGTTGTGTGAATGGTGTGGATCCCTCATACCATTGTGTTTGTCAGTGCCATTGTAAAGCACCTGTTGGCCTTGCTTGGCCTTGACTCTGTGGATAGAGGACACAGTGTTTCTGAATCATTGTGTTTAATGCAATGATACAATGTGGGTTATACCCAGTAAGTTTGGACTAGAGGGTACTACTAACAGAGCCGGGGAGAGAAACTGTAACTTTAGGGACGGCAGGTAGCCTAGCGGTTAAGAGCGAAAGGTCGGTGGTTCAAATCCTCGAGCCGCCTAGGGTGAAAATAAATGTGTTGATGTGCCCTTGAGCAAGGCACTTAACCCTAATCGCTCCTGTAAGTCGCTCTGGATAAGAGCGTCTGCTAGATGACGTAAATGTACTGTGTTGTGATTATGTGCCATCTATCCTTCGAAGACTGTATTTGGTTTATAATAGTTTTATACATAGTTTATCAACTCTGCCTGTCTCTGTGTTAAATCATGTTGTGATTACAATGCAGTAAATGATTGTGCAAGTGTAACTGAAAGCACTTGTGGGTATGTCTGTGTGTGTTTAAGATAAGATAACCAAGGTGTGTTTAGTTTTCTTATCATTGTTGTGTAAACCGCTAAACACACAACTTTATCTCCACTCATTAGCACTTAGACACACACACACACACACACACACACACACATTTACTGACCTTCATGCAAACATACTGGCTGTCAACTTACCACAGCTCTTTCTCGCGCCTGCAAAACTTGTAGAAGGATTCATTACAATTGTTCATGTTTAGTGTTGTTTTTTTCCACTTCTTTCAGTGTAGTTATTGTTCATAGCTTTTGTGCTTTTCTATGTTATTTTCTTTCTATGCTTGTTCTATGTCATTGTGTTCCTGTGTTCCATTTATCTGTCTGTCAATGAGACGGTTGTTTCACAGCCCAGCTCCCTGTCTGTCAATGAGACGGTTGTTTCACTGAGTTGAAGTCATAGGCGACAGTCAACAATTGCTTTGTCTATTTATGATCATCACCAACTGACTGTTACTCTAAGAGATCTGGTAATCACACACACACACACACACACACACACACACACACACACACACACACAGTATCTTGGAAAGTGCATGTTGGTGAACACTAAACGGCGGCAGGGTAGCCTAGCGGTTAGAGTGTTGGACTAGTAACCGAAAGGTTGCAAGTTCAAATCCCCGAGCTGACAAGATACAAATCTGTCGTTCTGCCCCCGAACAGGCAGTTAACCCACTGTTCCTAGGCCGTCATTGAAAATAAGAATGTGTTCTTAACTGACTTGCCTAGTTAAATAAAGGTAAAATAAATAAACACTGAAGTTGTATTTCTCCTTTTTCTCCTATTTCTCCTTGTTATAATAACTTGTACCATAACTGGGGCTTTTTGCAATAACACTTACCGTCCGTTACAAACTAATGCCTAATTAACTATTATTTATTATTTACCTCCAGAGACGCAGTTTAACCACAGCCTTTACCTCAAATACTGTTGACCAGGCAGCTTCAATCTCATTCAATAAAGTCTACTTAATCTACACATCTTCTCCACTGTCCTTCATTCAGTTTATAAGGACCTTTTGTCATTCTTCAGGTGTTATGTCTTTATGGTAGTAAAGTATGTCTTATAAATCATTGTAGACTTGTAAACTGTGGTATGTTTTATAAACTATTTGTGAATCAACAATTTAGTTCTTATGAAGACTATATGAATGCTCTAGAAAGTCTTGATATAAGTGGGTCAGTTAATTGTTCTGTTTTCTGATACACATGTCCTCTGTTGTGTCTGAGGCGCTGGCTGTTTTCCGCCCGGCGACTCATGATGTGGCTTGGGAGGTTGGGGAGGGGCTGACCACTCAGCTCAGGGTTGTATGTGAGGAATGTGGTTGAGCAAGTCCTTCCTAGGCCTGAGAGTCTCAGAGCTTACACACACGCTAGCCTGAGGGGAGTGATGACATCACTTCTATGAGAGGATAACAACAAATATGTCAGCTAGATAACAACTATGTCAGCTAGATAACAACTATGTCAGCTAGATAACAACAACTATGTCAGCTAGATAACAACAACTATGTCAGCTAGATAACAACTATGTCAGCTAGATAACAACAACTCTGTCAGATAACAACAACTCTTTCAGCTAGATAACAACTATGTCAGCTAGATAACAACAACTATGTCAGATAACAACAACTATGTCAGCTAGATAACAACAACTATGTCAGCTAGATAACAACTATGTCAGCTAGATAACAACAACTCTGTCAGCTAGATAACAACAACTCTGTCAGCTAGATAACAACAACTCTGTCAGATAACAACAACTCTGTCAGATAGAAAACAACAACTCTGTCAGATAGAAAACAACAACTCTGTCAGCTAGATAACAACAACTCTGTCAGTTAGATAACAACAACTATGTCAGATAACAACAACTATGTCAGATAACAACAACTCTGTCAGCTAGATAACAACAACTCTGTCAGATAGATAACAACAACTCTGTCAGATAGAAAACAACAACTCTGTCAGATAACAACAACTGTCAGATAACAACAACTCTGTCAGATAGATAACAACAACTCTGTCAGATAGATAACAACAACTCTGTCAGATAACAACAACTCTGTCAGATAACAACAACTCTGTCAGATAGAAAACAACTGTCAGATAGAAAACAACAACTCTGTCAGATAGATAACAACAACTCTGTCAGATAACAACAACTGTCAGATAGATAACAACAACTATGGCATCAGATAGATAACAACAACTATGTCAGATAACAACAACTCTGTCAGATAGATAACAACAACTATGTCAGATAACAACAACTCTGTCAGCTAGACAACAACAACTCTGTCAGATAACAACAACTCTGTCAGATAGAAAACAACAACTCTGTCGTCAGATAGAAAACAACAACTCTGTCGTCAGATAGAAAACAACAACTCTGTCAGATAGAAAACAACAACTCTGTCGTCAGATAGAAAACAACAACTCTGTCGTCAGATAGAAAACAACAACTCTGTCGTCAGATAGATGACAACAACTCTGTCAGATAACAACAACTCTGTCAGATAACAACAACTATGTCAGATAGATCATAACAACTATGTCAGAATAGATCATAACAACTATGTCAGATAGATAACAACAACTCTGTCAGTTACACCAGTAGCACACAAGGGGTCTGGTTCCTGGACACAGAAGCAGCATGCTTTTAGTCTAAGACTAAGCCCAAACTGGTTCCGGGAAACTGGTCCAAGAAGTCAAACCGCTTCTGAGGTTTTATTTCCATTACAAATAATAACATCTGGTCCATATTGGAAACCCAGGGACAGGATACAACTGAGTACTGAGTAGGAAAGATAGAGTACCTGCTGTCATCCTCTGTGGATGAGAATACAATAGCAGGAAACCACCAGTGGTAAAGCTGGGCAGGTGCAGAGTAGAGTGGGTGTGCTCATGGGAGAGAAACAATCTGTTAAGGAATTCCTAGATCCACATACCTTACCTACACAGACAGAGACACAGACGTTTGCAAGCATGCACGCACAAAAACACACACACACACACACACACACACACACACACTTCCATTTGTGGACATTGTCTATGAGTACTACCAAGTGGTGTAGTGAGAGTGGTTGGTTGGCCTGGGTGAGAGACAGGGAGTGCGTCTCAAATGGCACCCTACTTCCTATATAGTGCACTACTTTTGACCAGGGAAAATGGCAACCTATTCCCTGTATAGTGCACTACTTTTGACCAGGGCAAATGGCAACCTATTTCATATATAGTGCACTACTTTTTACTGGGGCAAATGGCACCCTATTCCCTACATAGTAAATTATTTTTGACCAGAGCCCAAAAAGTAGTGCACTACATAGGGAATATAGGATGCCATTTTGGGGCAACCTGGCTCTGTCCTAAGTCCTGTCGTCTCCTCAGAGTTGAACAAGCAGCCTGTCGGTCTCTGGCTGGGGGGGACCAGGGGGCCGCTGGCTCTGCCCTAAGTCCTGTTGTCTCCTCAGAGTTGAACAAGCAGCCTGTCGGTCCCCGGCTGGGGGGAACCAGGGAGCCGCTGGCTCTGCTCTGAGACCTGTTGGCCCTAGGCCTGTGGGGCTTTATAGGCTTTACATTCACATGGTAATGTTCTGGGGTTGCATGCTTTGTCCATTGGGAAACTATGTTCACAGGGCACTAAAACATTGCTAAGAGGTCTACACAAGACAGTGCCAAATAACACACAAAACAGGGGGGGGGGGGGGAAGAAGGGGGGGGAGAGAGAAAGAAGGGGAGGGAGAGAGAAAGAAGGGGAGGGAGAGAGAAAGAAGGGGAGGGAGGGAGAGAGAAAGAAGGGGAGGGAGGGAGAGAGAAAGAAGGGGAGGGAGAGAGAAAGAAGGGGAGGGAGGGAGAAAGAAGGGGAGGGAGAGAGAAAGAAGGGGAGGGAGGGAGAGAGAAAGAAGGGGAGGGAGGGAGAGAGAAAGAAGGGGAGGGAGAGAGAAAGAAGGGGAGGGAGAGAGAGAGAAAGAAGGGGAGGGAGGGAGAAAGAAGGGGAGGGAGGGAGAAAGAAGGGGAGGGAGGGAGAAAGAAGGGGAGGGAGAGAGAGAGAAAGAAGGGGAGGGAGGGAGAGAGAAAGAAGGGGAGGGAGGGAGAGAGAAAGAAGGGGAGGGAGGGAGAGAGAAAGAAGGGGAGGGAGGGAGAAAGAAGGGGAGGGAGAGAGAAAGAAGGGGAGGGAGGGAGAAAGAAGGGGAGGGAGAGAGAAAGAAGGGGAGGGAGGGAGAGAGAAAGAAGGGGAGGGAGGGAGAAAGAAGGGGAGGGAGAGAGAAAGAAGGGGAGGGAGAGAGAAAGAAGGGGAGGGAGGGAGAAAGAAGGGGAGGGAGAGAGAAAGAAGGGGAGGGAGGGAGAGAGAAAGAAGGGGAGGGAGGGAGAAAGAAGGGGAGGGAGAGAGAGAGAAAGAAGGGGAGGGAGGGAGAAAGAATGGGAGGGAGGGAGAGAGAAAGAAGGGGAGGGAGGGAGAAAGAAGGGGAGGGAGAGAGAGAGAAAGAAGGGGAGGGAGGGAGAGAGAAAGAAGGGGAGGGAGGGAGGGAGAGAGAAAGAAGGGGAGGGAGGGAGAAAGAAGGGGAGGGAGAGAGAGAGAAAGAAGGGGAGGGAGGGAGAGAGAAAGAAGGGGAGGGAGGGAGAAAGAAGGGGAGGGAGAGAGAAAGAAGGGGAGGGAGGGAGAGAGAAAGAAGGGGAGGGAGGGAGAAAGAAGGGGAGGGAGAGAGAGAGAAAGAAGGGGAGGGAGGGAGAGAGAAAGAAGGGGAGGGAGGGAGAAAGAAGGGGAGGGAGAGAGAAAGAAGGGGAGGGAGAGAGAAAGAAGGGGAGGGAGGGAGAGAGAAAGAAGGGGAGGGAGAGAGAGAAAGAAGGGGAGGGAGGGAGAGAGAAAGAATGGGAGGGAGGGAGAAAGAAGGGGGGAGGGAGAGAGAAAGAAGGGGAGGGAGAGAGAGAGAAGGGGAGGGAGGGAGAGAGAAAGAAGGGGAGGGAGGGAGAAAGAAGGGGAGGGAGGGAGAGAGAAGGGGAGGGAGGGAGAGAGAAAGAAGGGGAGGGAGAGAGATGCTAAGCCAATGTTTGCTTAGTTTACAGGTGTTAGGCTGCTACACTGGTTGCTTAGTTTACAGGTGTTAGGCTGCTACACTGGTTGCTTAGTTTACAGGTGTTAGGCTGCTACACTGGTTGCTTAGTTTACAGGTGTTAGGCTGCTACACTGGTTGCTTAGTTTACAGGTGTTAGGCTGCTACACTGTTTGCTTAGTTTACAGGTGTTAGGCTGCTACACTGGTTGCTTAGTTTACAGGTGTTAGGCTGCTACACTGTTTGCTTAGTTTACAGGTGTTAGGCTGCTACACTGGTTGCTTAGTTTACAGGTGTTAGGCTGCTACAATGTTTGCTTAGTTTACAGGTGTTAGGCTGCTACACTGTCTATCATCAAACAGCTAGAATGGGATTATTTCCATCAAATGAATGAACAAGTATTATGATGTGGACTGAATGGATTCCCACCCTCGTCTACAACCATCACAAAGTCAGCAACGTTTGCATCAGCACAGGGTCTCGGCTACTGGTAACATCCAGGGGTTTCATACTAGGCCTCCAGTCCCCTGGATCACTTCACCTGTTGTAGGCTACAGGGTCTAGGCTACTGGGAACATCCAGGGGTTTCATACTAGGCCTCCTGTCCCCTGGATCACTTCACCTGTTGTAGGCTACAGGGTCTAGGCTACTGGGAACATCCAGGGGTTTAATACTAGGCCTCCTGTCCCCTGGATCACTTCACCCGTTGTAGGCTACAGTGTCTCGGCTACTGGGAACATCCAGGGGTTTCATACTAGGCCTCCTGTCCCCTGGATCACTTCACCCGTTGTAGGCTACAGGGTCTAGGCTACTGGGAACATCCAGGGGTTTCATACTAGGCCTCCAGTCCCCTGGATCACTTCACCCGTTGTAGGCTACAGGGTCTAGGCTACTGGGAACATCCAGGGGTTTCATACTAGGCCTCCAGTCTCCTGGATCACTTCCCCTGTTGTAGGCTACAGGGTCTAGGCTACTGGGAACATCCAGGGGTTTCATACTAGGCCTCCAGTCTCCTGGATCACTTCCCCTGTTGTAGGCTACAGTGTCTAGGCTACTGGGAACATCCAGGGGTTTCATACTAGGCCTCCAGTCCCCTGGATCACTTCACCTGTTGTAGGCTACAGGGTCTAGGCTACTGGGAACATCCAGGGGTTTCATACTAGGCCTCCAGTCCCCTGGATCACTTCACCTGTTGTAGGCTACAGGGTCTTTGCCTTTTAAATTATATTCATTCTAACATTAAAAATGAACCTTTTGAATGAATGTATTCCAAACGAAGTAAAAACATCTCACTGTAGGCTAATTATTGCCTAACAATGTCATGTGTAAAAAAAAAAGACCCTAAATCACATTTAAAAAAGGCTGAATATTAATGTATGTATTAAAGTAATTATTTAAATATCGAATGAATTAACATATTACAGATTTACCGTCGCTTTCATTCTGTATTCTCATAGCGGCTTCCTGCCATTCTGCGGTAGGAAGCACCTGTCTACGTCACATACAGCACCTGTTTCGGGGTGGGGTCTGTCTGTCTCCGCAGCCAGCAAAGCAAATTCCCGAAAGGTGTCGGACAAGGAAGACAAAACACAAGACAGACAGAACAATGGGGAGTCTGTTTAGGAGGATAATTTAGGTCTTTCCTTTTTTTTAATAGATAATAAATTGGGCGAGATAATATTTATTAGTTTAATGGATCAATCATCAACGATGAGGAGGTTGATACTGGCCGCGTTCGTCCTCTCTTCCCTACCGACAGGTGAGTTTTTGTTGATGAAAATGAGCAATTTATATTTGAATCGTTAAATGTTGTCAATTCGTCCTGTTCTTGCATTAGAGCTTCGTTTCATTAAGTCGCGTCAAAAGTTTATGCTATTCTAATGTATCCATCCACAACCCAAAAAGTTCCAATGACTAGCCAGTTAGGCAGGAGCCGGGGTATCGGTCACATGATGGACAGATACCGATGAGTTCTCACGATGACTCGCACTGTCGTCCTGTCAAGTTACAGATACTGATCCTTATCTAGATTTAGACCTACTCATAATGAAATACTGTAGATTGAAAATGGAATTCACCTTTTTTTTAGAGCAAAACTCCTGTTGGTTTGGCTCCAGCTGGGGGGAGAATGGGTGTTAGTTATCCTGACATTGCACCTCAATAATAGTAATTATGTAGGGTATTTAAGGACATAGACCCCGACAGTTACAGAGTAACCTGACTAGCCTAAATGGCAACCTGGTCTCAGAGCATTTCGTATTATTCTGTACGTAAATCCGGGACACTCCATTTAGTGTGATATGTTATGTTTGGTATGGTTACAGAAGACAAACTGTTACTTAAGGCAAAAACGAAAGTAGGGTGGATGGGTGGGTGTATAATGCAAACGTCTAGCTCTAGCAACCCAAAGGTTACGAGTTCATCACAGACAACTTCAGCATTTTAGCTAATTAGGAACTTTTCAACTACTTGCTACTTTGCATCTACTTAGCATGTTAGCTAACCCTTCCCCTAACACTAGCCTTAATCCTTTAACCTA
The DNA here is from genome assembly GCF_045791955.1 of Oncorhynchus clarkii lewisi. NCBI lineage: Eukaryota > Metazoa > Chordata > Actinopteri > Salmoniformes > Salmonidae > Oncorhynchus > Oncorhynchus clarkii. The sequence goes on from NW_027260957.1 coordinate 268,913, forward strand.
ACTCCTAAACTCAACCTTAACCCCTAGCCTAGCTAACGTTAGCAAGCTGTCTAACGTTAACCACCTAGCTAGAATGTAACATATCATACTGTTTGCAAATTCGTAACATATTGTACTTTTTGCAAATTCGTAACACGTAATATGAATTGTAAGTTTTAACATATCATAGGTAATGTGTGATGGACATCCACAAATTAATGCATACCATATGAAACGTATTATATGATAATAAATGGAGTGTCTCGGATTTACATACAGAATAATACGGAATGCTCTAGAACCAGGTTGTAAAGGGTGGTCTATTGCCGATATCCCTCAACGCCAGTTCCACTGCGTTTTGTCAGGGCTCTCCAAAACTGTCCCTGGGGAGAAACCGTCCCGTCGGTTTTCACTCTAACCTTAATCTAGCACACCTGATTCTAATAATTAGCTGGTTGATAAACTGAACCAGGTTAGTTATACTTGGACTTAGAGTGAAAACCTACAGGAGGGTAGCTCTCCAGGAACAGGGTTGGAGAACGCTGTCGTACGGTAAGAGTTGAATACACCTGGCCTATACTGTAGAGGTATTTTTGCAATGGAAGTTGAGTCTATTTGAATAGCATCAAACTGTTTCCTGTGGCAGGCTGTCTCTTGCTTTGTCACTAGTTTTTCTGGTTGAACCACCTTCAGTAGGGCTCTGTCACACACACGTACACATACTCTACCCCATTCTTTTATTCTCTCTATCTCATTCAATATGCTTTAACCCAATGATTCCCACCGGAACGCCAGCGCATTTTGGTACCAACGATTCCTCTGTGATTTAACGGGGGCTGAGCTAGAGCGGTGTTTGTGAGACCAGGGCAGTCCGAATGGATTGAGCTACAAACTATTTAAAGCGATCTCTGAAAAGCTGAGACTCTCAGGAACACGCACGTGTGACATGTTTAGGTCTATGACCTCACAAGCTACAGAAGAGTCGCTAGAAGATACGGTTCTTCTACATAGATCATAGGAAATCCCAGGACAGTCTCTAATACTGTAAGGGGTTCTTCTACATAGATCATAGGAAATCCCAGGTCATAGTGTCTATAATACTGTAAGGGGTTCTTCTACATAGATCATAGGAAATCCCAGGACATAGTGTCTATAATACTGTAAGGGGTTCTTCTACATAGATCATAGGAAATCCCAGGACATCGTGTCTATAATATTGTAATAAGCTGACATAGTTGCTGTCACAAACTCCACCCAGTTGTCACTGACTAGTTGGATATTTCCCAGTGAGCAAACCATTTCTGTACTTGTTTTTGCTTTGGTGGACCTTATGTTTTGTATTGGCATTTGTCAATAAAACTCATGAATACAACTGTTTATGTGAAATAGTTGTTGTGTTCTACTTGTAGCCCTGGTTGTCCTGAAAATACAATGTTAAAACGCTTCATGGTGAGAATAAATATAAGGGCTGGCCGTGCAGAAAGTCAGATCAATGAGAAGCTGATTTTTGCTGTGGCCTCGGGACTGATGGGGTTAACGCACATCTGAGCAAGAGAACAAGGACATTAGAATGTCTAGTTGTAGAAACCGACGCCTCACAAAGCAGATTCATTAAATAGTACCCACAAAACACCAGTCTCAACTTCAACACTGAAGAGGCGACTCCGGGACGCTGGCCTTCTAGGCAGAGTTCCTCTGTCCAGTCTCAACGTCAACAGTGAAGAGGCGACTCCGGGACGCTGGTCTTCTAGGCAGAGTTCCTCTGTCCAGTCTCAACGTCAACAGTGAAGAGGCGACTCCGGGACGCTGGTCTTCTAGGCAGAGTTCCTCTGTCCAGTCTCAACTTCAACAGTGAAGAGGCGACTCCGGGATGCTGGTCTTCTAGGCAGAGTTCCTCTGTCCAGTCTCAACGTCAACAGTGAAGAGGCGACTCCGGGATGCTGGTCTTCTAGGCAGAGTTCCTCTGTCCAGTCTCAACGTCAACAGTGAAGAGGCGACTCCGGGATGCTGGTCTTCTAGGCAGAGTTCCTCTGTCCAGTCTCAACGTCAACACTGAAGAGGCGACTCCGGGATGCTGGCCTTCTAGGCAAAGTTCCTCTGTCCAGTGTCTGTGTTCTTTTGCCCATCTTAATCTTTTATTTTTATTAGCCAGTTTGAGATATGGCTTTTTCTTTGCAACTCTGTCTAGAAGGTCAGCATCTCAGAGTCGCCTCTTCACTGTTGACGTTGAGACTGGTGTTTTGCGGGTACTATTTAATGAAGCTGCCAGTTGAAGACTTGTGAGGCGTCTGTTACTTAAACTAGACACTCTAATGTACTTGCCCTCTTGCTCAGTTGTTCACTGGGGCCTCTCACTCTGGTTAGGGCCAGTTTGCGCTGTTCTGTGAAGGGAGTAGTACACAGCGTTGTACGAGATCTTCAGTTGCTTGGCAATTTCTTGCATGGAATAGCTTTCATTTCTCAGAACAAGAATAGACTGAAGAGTTTTAGAAGAAAGTACTTGGTTTCTGGACATTTTGAGCCTGTAATCGAACCCACGAATGCTGATGCTCCAGATATTCAACTAGTCTAAAGAAGGCCAGTTTTATTGCTTCTTTAATCATAACAGTTTCCAGCTGTGCTAACATAATGGCAAAAGGGTTTTCTAATGATCAATTAGCCTTTTAAAATGCTAAACTTGGATTAGCTAACACAACGTGCTGTTGGAACACAGGAGGGATGGTTGTTGATAATGGGCCTCTGTATGTCTATGTACAGTTGAAGTCGGAAGTTTACATACACCTTAGCCAAATACATTTAAACACAGTTTTTCACCATTCCTGACCATTTAATCCTAGTAAAAATTCCCTGTCTCAGGTCAGTTAGGATCACCACTTTATTTTAAGAATGTGAAATGTCAGAATAATAGTAGAGAGAATGATTTATTTCAGCTTTTATTTCTTTCATCACATTCCCAGTGGGTCAGAAGTTTACATACACTCAATTAGTATTTGGTAGCATTGCCTTTTCGCACCAAAGTGCGTTCATCTCTAGGAGACAGAATGCGTCTCCTTCCTGAGCGGTATGACGGCTGCGTGGTCCCATGGTGTTTATACTTGCAAACTATTGTTTGTACAGATGAACGTGGTACCTTCAGGCGTTTGGAAATTGCTCCCAAGGATGAGCCAGACTTGTGGAGGTCTACATTTTTTTTATGAGGTCTTGGCTGATTTTCCCATGATGTCAAGCATAGAGGCACTGAGTTTGAAGTTAGGCCTTGAAATACATCCACAGGTACACCTCCAATTGACTCAAATTATGTCAATTAGCCTATCAGAAGCTTTTAAAGCCATGACATTTTCTGGAATTTTCCAAGCTATTTAAATGCACAGTCAACTCGGTGTATGTAAACTTCAGACCACATTCACTTATAATTCACTGTAATAATCTGTCTGTAACAATTGTTGGAAAAATTACTTGTGTAATGCACAAAGTAGATGTCCTGACCGACTTGCCAAAACTATAGTTTGTGAACAAGAAATTTGTGGAATGGTTGAAAAACAAGTTTTAATGACTCCAACCTAAGTGTATGTAAACTTCAACTGTAGATATTCCATGAAAAATCTGCCGTTTCCAGCTACAATAGTCATTTACAACATCAACAATGTCTACACTGATTTAATTTAATGTTATTTTAATGGACAAAAATCGACTTTTCTTTCAAAAACTGTACATTCCCCCTTTCTCACACACACACACACACACACGCATACACGCATACACACATACATACATACATACACACTGACATGATGTATTCTCTCCTATCAGAGGTGCAGGGCGTCCAGGTGAATGTTCCTCAGACAGAGAGGAGTACAGCTCTGTTTGCCTCCGTCATTCTGAAGTGTGATTACTCCACCTCCGCTAACCAGCAGGATGTCCAGGTCACCTGGCGATACAAGTCCTTCTGCAAGGACCCCATCCTGGAGTATTACTCCCAAGGTTAGTTATGGACCCTTTCCTAGTCTCCAGGTTAGTTATGGACCCTGTCCTAGTCCCCGGGTTAGTTATGGACCCTGTCCTAGTCCCCAGGTTAGTTATGGACCCTGTCCTAGTCCCCAGGTTAGTTATGGACCCTGTACTAGTCCCAAGGTTAGTTATGGACCCTGTACTAATCCCCGGGTTAGTTATGGACCCTGTACTAGTCCCCGGGTTAGTTATGGACCCTGTACTGTCTCCAGGTTAGTTATGGACCCTGTCCTAGTCTCCAGGTTAGTTATGGACCCTGTCCTAGTCCCCAGGTTAGTTATGGACCCTTTCCTAGTCTCCAGGTTAGTTATGGACCCTGTACTAGTCCCCAGGTTAGTTATGGTGGAAGTGAAGGGAACTGGCCTGGAGCTGGGTTTGGGAGTTGGGCTACATGTTAACTAGTTGGGCTACAGTTTGTCGGTGTATATAGGCAAATTCTAAGGTTGTTAGTGGTTGGGTAGATGAGTTTGCTTTAGTGTTTTCTTCAGGTTTGTAGTGAGGCCCAAACTTCCTGTCTCACTCTAGAACCTGAAATATGAATTCAATTACTGGTAATGTACAGTAACTCACTTCTGAACGAAACATATCTCCCTCTATAGCGTACCAGAATGCTCTGCAGCTGGGTCAGGACCCGGCCAATGACTGCCCAGACCGCCAGCGCACGGTGAGGATCATCGTCCAGAAGAGAGGCTCCAACGAGGCCATACTGGGCACAGAGTACCGGGAACGCAAGATCTCCGTCCAGAACAGTGAGTCTAGACAGCCTTGTGTTGCAACATTCCAGTAACTTCCCCTAAATCCCCCAGTTTGATAGAAATCCTGGTGGGAGAATTCCAAATTCCCTGCTTAAATCCCTCCTGATACCGGAAGTCATCCAACCTGGGCATTTCTGGAAAACCTGGGATTTTTAGGAACGTTACTGGAATTCTGTAACTTTAATCCAGTCACAATGTCACACCTGCGTTAACTAATCCAAATAGTGGTGGAATACAACAACAATGTGAAATGACTGGAGGTTCCCAGAAGAATGGATTGAGAAACAACGTGTGAATGTGTGCTGTTTGTTGCTAAGCTGACATGTTTTGACGTTGTTGGGCCTGTCTTCCCCCACAGAGGCTGACCTGGTGATCAATGAGATCATGTGGTGGGACAACGGAGTTTACTACTGTTCTGTGGAAGCCACGGGAGACACCAGCGGCGGCTTGGATGGCGTGATCCAACTCATGGTCTACAGTAGGTTGACCACGACCACAGCTATGACCACAACCTGGGCCGTGTTCATAAAGCGTCTCTGAGTCAGAGTGCTGATCTAGGATCAGGTCCTTCCTGTCCATGTCATCTGATTCGTTAAGATGTCTTTCCTGTCCATGTCATCTGATTCGTTAAGATGTCTTTCCTGTCCATGTCATCTGATTCGTTAAGAGGTCCTTCCTGTCCATGTCTTCTGATTCGTTAAGAGGTCCTTCCTGTCCATGTCATCTGATTCGTTAAGAGGTCCTTCCTGTCCATGTCATCTGATTCGTTAAGATGTCTTTCCTGTCCATGTCATCTGATTCGTTAAGATGTCTTTCCTGTCCATGTCATCTGATTCGTTAACTTCTTACGGCTGAAATCCCGTTAACGGGATCGATTTGACAACAGCCAGTGAAAGTGCAGGGCGCCAAATTCAAACAACAGAAATCTCATAATACTTGAATGTTTGAGGAATTTTAAATATCTTCTTATGGCTGTTGGCAGTATTGAGTAGCTTGGATGAATAAGGTGCCCAGAGGTGCCCAGAGTAAACTGCCTGCTACTCAGGCCCAGTTGCTAATATATGCATATTATTAGTATATTTGGATATAATATAAAACACTCTGAGGTTTCTAAAACTGTTTGAATGATGTCTGTGAGTATAACAGAACTCATATGGCAGGCAAAAACCTGCGAAAAAATCCAACCAGGAAGTGGGAAATCTGAGGTTTGTAGATTTTCAAGTATATGCCTATCCAAGATAGTGTAAATTTGGTCCGATTGCACTTCCTAAGTCTTGGGGATGAGGTAGTTGGGTGTGCTATTTACAGATGGGCTGTGTACAGGTACAGTGATCGATCGGTAAGCTGCTCTGACAGCTGATGCTTAAAGTTAGAGAGTGAGATATAAGTCTCCAGCTTCAGTGATTTTTGAAATTCATTCCAGTCATTGGCAGCAGAAAACTGGAAGGAAAGGAGGCCAAAGTAGATGTTGGCTTTGGGGATGACCAGTGAAATATACCTGCTGGAGCGTGTGCTACGGGTGGGCGTTGCTATGGTGACCAGTGAGCTGAGATAAGGCGGGGCTTTACCTAGCAAAGACTTATAGATGACCTGGAGCCAGTGGGTTAGGCAACGAATATGTAGCGAGGGCCAGCCAACGAGGGCATTCAGGTTTCAGTGGTGGGTAGTATATGAGGCTTTGTTGACAAAACGGATGGCGCTGTGATAGACTGCACCTAGTTTGCTGAGTAGAGTTGGAGGCTAATTTGTAAATGGCATCGCCGAAGTCAAGGATCGGTAGGATAGTCAGTTTTACGAGGGTATGTTTGGCAGCATGAGTGAAGGATGCTTTGTTGCGAAATAGGAAGCCGATTCTAGATTTAATTTTGGATTGGAGATGCTTAATGTGAGTCTGGAAGGAGAGTTTACAGTCTAACCAGACACCTAGGTATTTGTAGTTGTCCACATATTCTAAGTCAGAACCATCCAGAGTAGTGATGCTAGACGGGGGTGCAGGCAGCAATCAGTTGAAGAGCATGCATTTAGTTTTACTAGCATTTAAAAGCAGTTGGAGGCCACGGAAGGAGTGTTGTATGGCATTGAAGCTTGTTTGGAGGTTTGTTAACACAGTGTCCAAAGAAAGGGTAGATGTATACCGAATGGTGTCATCTGCGTAGAGGTGGATCAGAGAATCACCAGCAGCAAGAGCGACATCATTGATGTTTACAGAGAAAAGACTATGCCCGAGAATTTAACCCTGAGGCACCCCAGAGGTCCGGACAGCAGGTCCTCCGATTTGACACACTGAACTCTATCCGAGAAGTAGTTGGTGAACCAGGCGAGGCAATCATTTGAGAAACCAAGGCTTATTGAGTCTGCCGATAAGAATGCGATGATTGACAGTTGAAAGCCTTGGCCAGGTCGATGGATACGGCTGTACAGTATTGTCTTTTGTCGATTGTGGTTATGATATCGTTTAGCACCTCAAGCGTGGCTGAGGTGCACCCGTGACCAGCTCGGAAACCAGATGGCATAGTGGAGAAGGTACGGTGGGATTCAAAATAGTCGGTGATCTGTTTGTTAACTTGGCTTTCGGAGATTTGAGAAAGGCAGGGCAGGATGAAGCTAGGTCTATAACAGTTTGGGTCTAGAGTGTCTCCCCCTTTGAAGAGGGGGATGACCGTGGCAGCTTTCCAATCTTTGGGGATCTCAGACGATACAAAAGAGAGGTTGAACAGGCTAGTAATAAGGGTTGCAACAATTTTGGCGGATCATTTTAGAAAGAGAGGGTCCAGATTGTCTAGTCCTGCTGATTTGTAGGGGTCCAGATTTTTCAGCTCTTTCAGAACATCAGCTGTCTGGATTTGGGTGAAGGAGAAGTGGGGAGGGGGGCTTGGGAAAGTTTCTGCGGGGGGTACAGAGCTGTTGGCTGGGGTAGGGTTTGCCAGGTGGAAAGCATGGCCAGCTGTAGAAAAATGCTTATTGAAATGATCGATTATCACAGATTTATGTTTTCATGTCATCTTATTCATTAGGAGAAGCCATAGCTTATATCAGCACTAGTCCTACTGTGAAGCACTTTGTAAATACGGACCCTGGTGGGAATGGACTCTAAATGAAGTGACATGGGTATAAGTGCATGTCTGTTTCCTGACCTAGTAAGTATCATCTGATGTAATGATTTCCTGTGTTGTTGTCTCCAGACTGGCTGACGGTGCTGTTCATAGTGATTGGAGCTCTGCTCCTCATCCTGCTCTTCTGTATCTGCTGCTGCCAGTGTTGTCCTCAGAGGTGCTGCTGCTACGTCCGCTGCCCCTGCTGCCCACAGACCTGCTGCTGTCCTGAGAAAGGTAGGGAAGGGCCTCTGTCTGTCCCTGCTGTCCCTGCTGCCCACAGACCTGCTGCTGTCCTGAGAAAGGTAGGGAAGGGCCTCTCTGTCTGTCCCTGCTGCCCACAGACCTGCTGTCCTGAGAAAGGTAGGGAAGGGCCTCTCTCTGTCCCTGCTGCCCACAGACCTGCTGCTGTCCTGAGAAAGATAGGGAAGGGCCTCTGTCTGTCCCTGCTGCCCACAGACCTGCTGTCCTGAGAAAGATAGGGAAGGGCCTCTCTTCTCTCTTTCTCACACACTTAGGCTCCATCTCACCTCTTCCTCTGTGTCTCTCTCTCTCTCCAGCGGTGATGCAGCACAGGATGATGAAGGATGCCCAGAGGGCCATGGGTCCATGGATGGGAGGTCAGCCCATCTACAGCCCCATGAGCCACGGATCCTCACAGATGAACCCTCTGCTGTATGCAGGTTAGTACCACACACACACACACACACACACACAGCAGAGCTATGCTTCTGATCTTCTAAATGTGTTTTAAACAAATCCATATTTGTCACTTATCATGGTTTTCTCTGTCCCATCAGGCTCCCAATCAGGGAAGAGCATCGCCATGGCCCCCATGCCCCTACCCCCTCCCCCATCTGGCTACAACATGCCCCCCAGTGTCCACGCTGCCAGCATCTACGGCAACCAACATCCCGGCAACAAGCAGATGCTGGACTACCTGGAGAGCCAGGTGAGGGGCATGGATGGGACCAGCCCCATGATGCAGCCCCAACCCCACCACCAGCAGCTCCAGATGATACCCCCTCCCCTTCAGCACATGATGCCCCAGCACGTCCCCTTCTCAGCGGGTCCTCCCAGCATGCTCTCTGGCCTGGACGACGGGGCCGTGGAGTACCGGGGGATCATCCAGATGCCTCCCATCGTAGAGCAGCCTGGACGAGGAGGTCGGAGAGGGGGCCAGCCGCCGCTTGCTCCTAAAACACGTCCACCCAGCTCCAGAGGAAGCAGCCGCAGCGAGAGTCGCTTCACCAGTCACCGTGACGACCGCAGCGAAGCCAGCGGGAGCCGTTACCCGTCGCCGTCAAGGAGCCGTGGCATGCCAAGGAGCTACAGTGAAGACTTTCTAGACGGGGAGAGCCGGGGGGCGCGGGGTCGACTGGGTTCACGTGACGACCTCAGCGACAGGGTCCCTCGATCCCGCTCCAGAGACGACCTGTTCGAGGAGCAGCGTCGCGCCCCGCCTCCCAGCAACTACTCCCGCTCCCGCAGAGGGTCGTTCAGTTCAGATGAGGATGAAAACAGCAGGAGAGGAGAAGGCAGAGGTCACCGGAGAGGAGGAGGAGGAGAGATGTATTCAGACATTCCGCCCAGCTATTCTGAATACGAGCCGGGACAGAAACCACCAAGGAGGAATGAGCGTTACTCTGTTAAAACTCTGCTTTAGTTAGTACACTGAATACACACTCCTAAACACAAACCACACACACACACAAACCACACACACACACACACTCACACAACCCCTTCAAAAACATTTACCATCTGACAATGGCATGTGATCCATGCCTTCAATTACACATAATCATATAATCACGCAGATATGAAAGAATCACTCACAAAGACACACTGGTGCACACTACTTGGTTTTGTCACTTCTTCCATTCAGGGAGCCTTTAATTAATCTGTCCCGCTACAGGGCAAGAGTTCTGGCAGGGGCACTGTGGTCATCTGATCTGGGCTCTCACTGGCTACCTCTCCTCTCCTTCTGCTGAATGGCATTACAACAGCCCCCTCTGCTGGTTGAACGCTCTCAGTGCAGATAAGTGCCCAATCTTGACAATCTGTTGTGCAAACAAAAGCTGTGTGTGCAGTACAGTAGTCAGCCAGTGAGTCAGCCCTCAACAGTAGATGAGCAGTTTGAAAGGCTCAGCATTGGGAAATCAGAGACTGTAGAAAGAGCTGAGGTTGGGCAATTTTGCAGAGCTAAACAACTGTCTCAGGTCACACTGTCATGTCCTCCTCCACCCTCTCTATCTCCTCATATTGTGCGATTCTAATTAGAGGTCGACCGATTATGGTTTTTCAACACCGATACCGATTATTGGAGGGCCAAAAAAAGACGGTACTGATTAATCGGCCGATATAATAATAATAATTTATTTATTTTAAATGTTATTTATTTGTAATAATGACAATTACAACAATACTGAATGAACACTTACTTTAACTTAATATAATACATCAATAAAAATCAATTTAGCCTCAAATAAATAATGAAACATGTTAAATTTGGTTTAAATAATGCAAAAACAAAGTGTTGGAGAAGTAAAAGTGCAATATGTGCCATGTAAGAAAGCTAACGTTTCAGTTCCTTGCTCAGAACATGAGAACATATGAACGTTGGTGGTTCCTTTTAACATGAGACTTCAATATTCTCAGGTAAGAGGTTTTAGGTTGTAGTTAATATAGTATTTATAGGACTATTTCTCTATACCATTTGTATTTCATATACCTTTGACTATTGGATGTTCTTATAGGCACTATATATTGCCAGTGTAATAGTATAGCTTCCGTCCCTACCTGGGCTCGAACCAGGAACACATCGACAACAGCCACACTCGAAACAGCGTTACCCATCGCTCCACAAAAGCCGCGGCCCTTGCTAGGCAAGGGGAATAACTACTCCAAGTCTCAGAGCAGGTGACATTTAAAACGCTATTAGCGCGCACCCCGCTAACTAGCTAGCCATTTCACATCGGTTACACCAGCCATTAGGCTTATAGTCTTGAAGTCATAAACAGCGCTGTGCTTGCGAAGAGCTGCTGGCAAAACGCACGAAAGTGCTGTTTGAATGAATGCTTACGAGCCTGCTGCTGCCTACCACCGCTCAGACTGCTCTATCAAATCATAGACTTCATTACAACATAACACACAGAAATACGAGCCTTTGGTCATTAATATGGTTGAATCCAGAAACTATCATTTCGAAAACAAAACGTTTATTATTTCAGTGAAATACGGAACCGTTCTGTATTTTATCTAACGGGTGGCATCCATAAGTCTAAATATTGCTGTTACATTGTACAACCTTCAATGTTATGTCATAATTAAGTAAAATTCTGGCGAATTAGTTCGCAATGAGCCAGGCGGCCCAAACTGTTGCATATACCCTGACTCTGCGTGTAATGAACGCAAGAGAAATGACACAATTTCACCTGGTTAATATTGCCTGATAACCTGGATTTCTTTTAGCTAAATATGCAGGTTTAAAAATATATACTTCTGTGTATTGATTTTAAGAAAGGCATTGGTGTTTATGGTTAGGTACAGTCGTCCAACGATTGTGCTTTTTTCGCAAATGCGCTTTTGTTAAATCATTCCCCAGCGTTGCATCGATTATATGCAACACAGGACACGCTAGATAATATCTAGTAATATCATCAACCATGTGTAGTTAACTAGTGATTATGGTTGATTGTTTTTTATAAGATAAGTTTAATGCTAGCTAGCAACTTACCTTGGCTTCTACTGCATTCGCGTAAGAGGCAGCCTCCTCGTGGAGTGCACTGAGAGGCAGGTGGTTAGAGCGTTGGACTATTTAACGGTAAGGTTGCAAGATTGGATCCCCCGAGCTGACAAGGTGAAAATCTGTCGTTCTGCCCCTGAACAAGGCAATTAACCCATCGTTCCTAGGCCATCATGACTTGCCTAGTTAAATAAAGGTATAAAAAATACATTTAAATCGGCAAAATCGTCGCCCAAAAATACCGATTTCCGGTTGTTATGAAAACTTGAAATCGTCCATTCTGATTAATCGGTCAACCTCTAATTCTAATGGGGAAAGAGAGGGATGAATGACAACATATGAAAGAGATGAAGTTTGGCAATTATGTAGAACTAAGCAATTGTCTTTGGTCATCGGCCATGTTGTCCTCCTCCTTCACTTTCGCCCTCTTGTTTTCCTCCATCCGCCCTACATCTCTCCATCTTGTATTATCCTAACGGGGAAAGAAAGGACTAAACGAGAGAAATTAATGACAACATATGAAAGACGTAGAAAGCACGAATGATAGCTGGCGGCATGCAATTCGACATGTCGATCTGATTTTCCAGATTCTAGAACTCTAGAACTAGGACTCTAGAACGTTTACAATTTCTTTAACGTTTTTGAAGGTACTACACACACCATTTTATTTGTATCATTGACATAACATTAACAGATGAGAATAATACATAATATGCCTTATTTAATTGTTTGTCAAAAGTAAACCAGAAAACAAAATGTGTTTCCTGTTTGTTTTTAGCCATAGCCTATGTAGGCTTGTACTCCATGATCACTCAGGTCCCTTTTCTACATGTTGTACATGTAAATAGTTTTGAACTGTGTGCTCTGTCTGGACATCTTGACTTGTGAATATTCAGTTATGTATGTATCGATATGGCTCAGGATATTTCAAATGTGAGAAAAATGAGCAAAAACGATGTGCTGTTACGTGAAGTCAGTTTGCTTGGGGACTTATTCTATTAGAGAAAGCAAAACCACCACCATCTCCTCAGGGTGAATTAGGCTTTGATGTGAAGATCACAGCTGTATGATTTGATGTCTCTGGATAGAAAATGGTGTTGGTGTAAGTTACTCCCTCTTAGGGACAATGAAGGAAATGTTTTCAATAAAGTTATTTTATAGATACCTTTGTGTACAGGTGTCTTCTTCACCCAACTGGTTTCCATTTCAAACATGCTGGAGGAAAATGACACTCACATCCAACAGGCTGGCCTATAGGACACACAGACACTAGGAAGCTCCTCCATTGTCCAGTAAGTTACACAGACAGTGAATGCCTGCTTCAGACCTATATATGATCACCTTTGTGTTGTGATCAGATCAGTTCAAGGCAAGGTAAAGACAAATTGGCAGAATTGATTTGTCAAATTACATTCATGGTCAAAGGCCATCCATATAAGATGTGTGCCATGGGATGTCATACTCGCTTGTGATTAATTTATTCAATATAACAAAGTTAGCAGGAATTACATGCATCTTTTTTTATTTAACATTTACCCTGTGTTGAAAATGTTAACTTGAAAAGCCACTGCTTTGCAAGAGGATTGTACAATTTGTGTAAATATTCGTCACCAAATTCGTGTGCGGCTGCGTGGCTGAAGAACACGTCGCATGAATGATGACGTTTTGGCAAAACAGGCATCGCTTTGCCACGTCGGTCTCTGTGTGCTACTAGTGACTGTAGCTAGCTACTGTTGCACTGCAAACAGACTCGTTTTTAACCGTATGTTTGTTGTTGGAGGTAAACCGATATAACGTCCTGTGTGTTTATAAGTAGCACACAACCCCCGTCCCCGCTCAAACCTATGAATATATTCCCTTTTAAGACGAGAGAAATGTTCGCTCCTGTCTCGGCTTGTCAACCCACAATTGACTGATGCATCCGTGTCCATACCATCCGCTTTTTGTCAATGTTGTGTGAGTATTCTGTTTAATTCCTGCACGAGTAGCTAATTAGCTAGCTGTTTTTGTATACGATGCATACTATTAAACATAATATACCTAGGCTAGCTAACTTCCCCCATTTGAAATGATGAATCCTGTGCATTGTCTCGTTTCTCTATAATAACAAATAACAGGTCGATCATGTCCAATAACACACAAAAACTAGCTAGCACCGTTCGTTAGGTAGCTTGACAATGTTACTGAAAATATCTAGCTAGCTACAAATTGCTTATACATATCTAGTTAAATGTGTAGTAAGTACAATATGTGTTTAGCTAGCTAACTTTAGCTACGTGTCTTGAAAATACAACTTTTCAACTTCTATGAGAATGTTTCATCTTCTTGAATGTTATAAAGTAGTTAGAAATTCGATGTTCTGCCATTTGGGAATATTGCACTCTCAATACAAGTGTCAGACTTGTGTAACAGTTGCCTATAATATTGTAACAGCTTCTATCAGCCACAGTTTACCACGAACTGTCATAAAGCCGTTACTTTATTGCGCATGCCTTGTGATCTGATTTCCGCATTTTGCAAAGTTGAAAAACTGCAGTTTCGATACAACACTACATACAGTACAGTCATGCTTAAGAAAGTGTTGCCTGAGAACAGTAGCTAGCTATGTTTGCAGATAGGCTACTCTGATCTGATGCGAGCATGGCTAAAGGGGATGTTTCTAAAGCCGTTATCACTCATCATCACCAGCAACATTAGTACATGGAAGGACAGCCTAGCTAGTCTAAGTTGACTGGCACCTTTGCATCCCTTCCCTGCTCCTCCAGTAGTCAAGGTTGTAGTGTACTGGACTAGCCAGCTACCTTTGTTTTGTGGTTGTGGGCATTGTCTCTCTCCCTAACTCCTTTCTGTTCAGTCTCCCTTAGTGGAATGGCTGTGTGTGTGGATTGTTCCAGCAAACTATACATTAGCCTATGTACAGGCACTAGGAAGCTCCTCAATTATACACACACACACACACACACACACAGACACAAAGGTAATTGTGATAACCTGGTTTGCTTATCTCTTGTTCTATAACCGTGGCATCTACCGTAGCTACGGTTGTTGTCTCTCACCTGGCTGCCATTGTAAAGTGTGTTTGGTGACTGTGTGCTTGTACATGCATTCGATGCCTCTCTGACTGTGTGCTTGTACATGCATTCGATGCCTGTCTGTGTGTGTTGCCTGTCTGTGTGCGTTGCCTGTCTGTCTCTGTGTGTGTAATGTCTTTCTGTGTGTGATGCCTGTCTGTCTCTGTCTGTCTGTGTGTGATGTTTGCCTGTCTGTCTGTGATGTTTGTCTCTGTGTCTGTGTGTGATTTTTGTTTGTCTGTCTGTCTGTCTGTGTGTGATGCCTCTCTGTCTGTCTGTCTGTGTGTGATGCCTCTCTGTGTGTGTGTGATGTTTGCCTGCCTGTCTGTCTCTGTGTGTCTAATGTCTGTCTGTCTGTCTGTCTGTCTGTCTGTCTGTCTGACTGTGTGTGATGCCTTGTCTGTCTGTCTGTCTCTGTGTCTGTGTCTAATGCCTGTCTGTCTGTCTGTGATGTCTGTCTGTCTGTGTGTGATGCCTGTCTGTGTGTGTGTGATGTTTGCCTGTCTGTCTGTCTGTCTGTCTGTCTGTGTGATGCCTGTCTGTCTGTGATACCTGTCTGTCTGTGTGATGCCTGTCTGTCTGTCTCTGTGTGTCTGTGTCTAATGTCTGTCTGTCTGTGATGTCTGTCTGTCTGTGTGTGATGCCTTGTCTGTCTGTGTGTCTCTGTGTTGCCTGTCTGTGATCAGTCTGAGGATGTCGTCTTATGTAAAGTTGCATGACCCTGGGTGCTTGACTGTGGTGATGTTGTCCTACCAGTAACCCAGGACCTATTCACCCACCTCTGTTCTATTGACTCTGACCTAGTCTGGCCTTGTCTTGTCACCATCTTCCCCAGGGCTGCGTTCAGTAGGACACCATGTTCTGGAAAGTTTAGACAGAAATACATTGTTTATCCTACGTCATATCATCCTACGTGCCTCTCCGATGAGAAGAGTAGCGACTCATTCATGGCATGTTTTTTTCAGGAGACGTCTATCTGCAACGTGTGTGTGTACACATTCTGTCCTCTATTGGGACTGTTCTTTATTGCACCTGGGTTGTGTTCATTAGAGCACACACTATAACAAAATGGGTTGCAATGTGCACAAGTTCAGATGGTATTCTACCTCCCTGTTTGACTCTGTTTTCTAACGTGTTGTGCCTAATGAACATGACCCTGACGTTGTTTTCTCTCTCTGTCCGTCTCTACAGTGGCCTGGCTGTGTTGGGCCGGGCTGTGAGGTGGTGCTGGTCTCTGGGTCTAGGTGGAGAGGCAGTAGCAGGGGGTGTTGAGGTGGTGCCTGGCCATGCCCGGGGGCCGCAGGGGGCCAAGTAGACAACAGCTGAGCCGCTCTGCTCTGCCCTCCCTGCAGACTCTGGTGGGGGGCAGCCTCGGCAACGGACTCAGAAACAGGTTAGGATACGAACACAGATATTGTCGACACCCCTAACACACACACACACACACACACACACACACACAGATGGGATGAAGTAGTGTACTACAACAAGCAGACCTAACCCTCCTACCCCACCAAACACAAACAGGCCTACATGATTTATTGAGCCAAGCCTTATGGGAAGTTAAATGTGTAGTTCTAGGCTATTTGATCACACCTTCTGTTTTTAAAATGTTACTGTCTCCATCTACCATGAAACGGCTTCTTCCTTCCCGTCCTGACTGATTTAATATTCAAACATAATTAGTGTTAGTCCAATAGATGATTGGTGTGAGTGAGGGGGGTGGAGTCAGATTATTAATACCACACCTCCTCTGAGGAGGAAGAAGGTATGCCAGCTCAGATCAACACCGATGAGGAAGAGGCATCGAGATCATTTCACTTCTATTGTTCTGTTCTTTTCTCGCCACAACATGTTCTCCTTTCCCTCACTGTTAATCACATTCCTGCGTTCTCCAGTAGTAGTCTGGGGGACTCGTTCTCCAGTAGTAGTCTGGGGGACTCGTTCTCCAGTAGTAGTCTGGGGGACTCGTTCTCCAGTAGTAGTCTGGGGGACTCGTTCTCCAGTAGTAGTCTGGGGGACTCGTTCTCCAGTAGTAGTCTGGGGGACTCGTTCTCCAGTAGTAGTCTGGGGGACTCGTTCTCCAGTAGTAGTCTGGGGGACTCGTTCTCCAGTAGTAGTCTGGGGGACTCGTTCTCCAGTAGTAGTCTGGGGGACTCGTTCTCCAGTAGTAGTCTGGGGGACTCGTTCTCCAGTAGTAGTCGTCTGGGGGACTCGTTCTCCAGTAGTAGTAGTCTGGGGGACTCGTTCTCCAGTAGTAGTAGTCTGGGGGACTCGTTCTCCAGTAGTAGTAGTCTGGGGGACTCGTTCTCCAGTAGTAGTAGTCCGGGGGACTCGTTCTCCAGTAGTAGTAGTCCGGGGGACTCGTTCTCCAGTAGTAGTAGTCCGGGGGACTCGTTCTCCAGTAGTAGTAGTCCGGGGGACTCGTTCTCCAGTAGTAGTAGTCCGGGGGACTCGTTCTCCAGTAGTAGTAGTCTGGGGGGCTCGTTCTCCAGTAGTAGTAGTCTGGGGGACTCGTTCTCCAGTAGTAGTAGTCTGGGGGACTCGTTCTCCAGTAGTAGTAGTCTGGGGGACTCGTTCTCCAGTAGTAGTAGTCTGGGGGACTCGTTCTCCAGTAGTAGTAGTCTGGGGGACTCGTTCTCCAGTAGTAGTAGTCGGGGGGACTCGTTCTCCAGTAGTAGTAGTCAGGGGGACTCGTTCTCCAGGGAGTAGTAGTCTGGGGGACTCGTTCTCCAGTAGTAGTAGTCCGGGGGACTCGTTCTCCAGTAGTAGTAGTCCGGGGGACTCGTTCTCCAGTAGTAGTAGTCCGGGGGACTCGTTCTCCAGTAGTAGTAGTCAGGGGGACTCGTTCTCCAGGGAGCGGTTGTCCGGGGGACTCGTTCTCCAGGGAGCGGTTGTCCGGGGGACTCGTTCTCCAGGGAGCGGTTGTCCGGGGGACTCGTTCTCCAGGGAGCGGTTGTCCGGGGGACTCGTTCTCCAGGGAGCGGTTGTCCGGGGGACTCGTTCTCCAGGGAGCGGTTGTCCGGGGGACTCGTTCTCCAGGGAGCGGTTGTCCGGGGGACTCGTTCTCCAGGGAGCGGTTGTCCGGGGGACTCGTTCTCCAGGGAGCGGTTGTCCGGGGGACTCGTTCTCCAGGGAGCGGTTGTCCGGGGGACTCGTTCTCCAGGGAGCGGTTGTCCGGGGGACTCGTTCTCCAGGGAGTGGTTGTCCGGAGGACTCGTTCTCCAGTAGTAGTCCGGGGGACTCGTTCTCCAGGGAGCGGTTGTCCGGGGGACTCGTTCTCCAGGGAGCGGTTGTCCGGGGGACTCGTTCTCCAGGGAGCGGTTGTCCGGGGGACTCGTTCTCCAGGGAGCGGTTGTCCGGGGGACTCGTTCTCCAGGGAGCGGTTGTCCGGGGGACTCGTTCTCCAGGGAGCGGTTGTCCGGGGGACTCGTTCTCCAGTAGTAGTCCGGGGGACTCGTTCTCCAGTAGTAGTAGTCCGGGGGACTCGTTCTCCAGGGAGCGGTTGTCCGGCGGACTCGTTCTCCAGTAGTAGTCCGGGGGACTCGTTCTCCAGTAGTAGTCCGGGGGACTCGTTCTCCAGGGAGCGGTTGTCCGGCGGACTCGTTCTCCAGTAGTAGTCCGGGGGACTCGTTCTCCAGGGAGCGGTTGTCCGGGGGACTCGTTCTCCAGGGAGCGGTTGTCCGGGGGACTCGTTCTCCAGGGAGCGGTTGTCCGGCGGACTCGTTCTCCAGTAGTAGTCCGGGGGACTCGTTCTCCAGTAGTAGTCCGGGGGACTCGTTCTCCAGTAGTAGTCCGGGGGACTCGTTCTCCATGGAGCGGTTGTCCGGCGGACTCGTTCTCCAGTAGTAGTCCGGGGGACTCGTTCTCCAGGGAGCGGTTGTCCGGGGGACTCGTTCTCCAGGGAGCGGTTGTCCGGCGGACTCGTTCTCCAGTAGTAGTCCGGGGGACTCGTTCTCCAGGGAGCGGTTGTCCGGCGGACTCGTTCTCCAGTAGTAGTCCGGGGGACTCGTTCTCCAGTAGTAGTCCGGGGGACTCGTTCTCCAGTAGTAGTCCGGGGGACTCGTTCTCCAGGGAGCGGTTGTCCGGCGGACTCGTTCTCCAGTAGTAGTAGTCCGGGGGACTTGTTCTCCAGGGAGCGGTTGTCCGGGGGACTCGTTCTCCAGGGAGTGGTTGTCCGGAGGACTCGTTCTCCAGTAGTAGTCCGGGGGACTCGTTCTCCAGGGAGCGGTTGTCCGGGGGACTCGTTCTCCAGGGAGCGGTTGTCCGGGGGACTCGTTCTCCAGGGAGCGGTTGTCCGGGGGACTCGTTCTCCAGGGAGCGGTTGTCCGGGGGACTCGTTCTCCAGGGAGCGGTTGTCCGGGGGACTCGTTCTCCAGTAGTAGTCCGGGGGACTCGTTCTCCAGGGAGCGGTTGTCCGGCGGACTCGTTCTCCAGTAGTAGTCCGGGGGACTCGTTCTCCAGGGAGCGGTTGTCCGGGGGACTCGTTCTCCAGTAGTAGTCCGGGGAACTCGTTCTCCAGTAGTAGTCCGGGGGACTCGTTCTCCAGTAGTAGTCCGGGGGACTCGTTCTCCAGGGAGCGGTTGTCCGGCGGACTCGTTCTCCAGTAGTAGTAGTCCGGGGGACTTGTTCTCCAGGGAGCGGTTGTCCGGGGGACTCGTTCTCCAGGGAGTGGTTGTCCGGAGGACTCGTTCTCCAGTAGTAGTCCTGGGGACTCGTTCTCCAGGGAGCGGTTGTCCGGGGGACTCGTTCTCCAGGGAGCGGTTGTCCGGGGGACTCGTTCTCCAGGGAGCGGTTGTCCGGGGGACTCGTTCTCCAGGGAGCGGTTGTCCGGGGGACTCGTTCTCCAGGGAGCGGTTGTCCGGGGGACTCGTTCTCCAGGGAGCGGTTGTCCGGGGGACTCGTTCTCCAGGGAGCGGTTGTCCGGGGGACTCGTTCTCCAGGGAGCGGTTGTCCGGGGGACTCGTTCTCCAGGGAGCGGTTGTCCGGCGGACTCGTTCTCCAGTAGTAGTCCGGGGGACTCGTTCTCCAGGGAGCGGTTGTCCGGGGGACTCGTTCTCCAGTAGTAGTCCGGGGGACTCGTTCTCCAGGGAGCGGTTGTCCGGCGGACTCGTTCTCCAGTAGTAGTCTGGGGGACTCGTTCTCCAGGGAGCGGTTGTCCGGGGGACTCGTTCTCCAGGGAGCGGTTGTCCGGCGGACTCGTTCTCCAGTAGTAGTCCGGGGGACTCGTTCTCCAGGGAGCGGCTCTCCGGGGGACTCGTTCTCCAGGGGGCGGCTGTCTGGGGGACTCGTTCTCCAGGGAGCGGCTGTCCGGGGGACTCGTTCTCCAGGGAGCGGTTGTCTGGGGGACTCGTTCTCCAGGGAGCGGCTGTCCGGGGGACTCGTTCTCCAGTTGTAGTCCGGGGGACTCGTTCTCCAGGGAGCGGTTGTCCTGGGGACTCGTTCTCCAGGGAGCGGTTGTCCTGGGGACTCGTTCTCCAGGGAGCGGTTGTCCGGCGGACTCGTTCTCCAGGGAGCGGCTGTCCGGGGGACTCGTTCTCCAGGGAACGGCTGTCCGGGGGACTCAGATGCTCAGCACACTAACACTCAAGCTCAAGGCTACTCCAGAACCACAACGCACCAGTAACCCCAGCTTCTCTCTATGCCCCCCTCCCTCCAGGAGCAGTAACTGTGTGGGTCTCTCTGCCCCGCCCCTCTCGGCCCTCATCACGCCAGAACCCGTCCGTCACTACCGGATCCCTGACCTCCCATTGGACAGCAGCCTGCTGTTTGAGTTCCTGCTCTTCCTCTACCTGCTGGTGGCGCTGTTTGTTCAGTATATTAATATCTACAGGACTGTGTGGTGGTACCCTTATAGTCACCCTGCTGCCTCCACCTCTCTGGTGAGTAGTGGTGAACACACACACACAGAGATTAGTAGTGAACACACACACAGAGATAACCTACAACTCTGGTGAGTAGTAGTGAACACACACACACACAGAGATGACCTACAACTCTGGTGAGTAGTAGTGAACACACACACACACAGAGATAACCTACAACTCTGGTGAGTAGTAGTGAACACACACACACACAGAGATAACCTACAACTCTGGTGAGTAGTAGTGAACACACACACACACAGAGATAACCTACAACTCTGGTGAGTAGTAGTGAACACACACACACACAGAGATAACCTACAACTCTGGTGAGTAGTAGTGAGTAGTAGTTCAGTCTGTTTGTTGTCTCCTCTCTGCAGAACTTCCATCTGATGGACTACCACCTGGCTATCTTCATCACAGTGATGCTGGCCAGGAGACTGGTGTGGACTATAGTGTCAGAGGTATCTCTCTCTACCTCTCTCTCTCTTTATCTCTCTATCTATCTCTTTCTACCTCTCATCCTCTCTCTTTCTACCTCTCTCTTTCTACCTCGCTCTCTCGCTCTCTCTCTTTCTATCTCTCTCTCTTTCTATCTCTCTCTCTTTCTATCTCTCTTTCTACCTCTCTCTCTTTCTCTCTCTCTCTCTTTCTCTCTCTCTCTTTCTACCTATCTCTCTCTTTCTACTCTCTCTCTCTCTCTCTCTCTCTCTCTCTCTCTTTCTACCTCTCTCTCTCTCTCTCTCTCTCTCTCTTTCTACCTCTCTTTCTCTCTTTTCTCTCTCTCTCTCTCTTTCTACCTCTCTCTCTCTCTCTCTTTCTACCTCTCTCTCTCTCTCTCTTTCTACCTCTCTTTCTCTCTCTCTCTCTCTCTCTTTCTACCTCTCTCTCTCTCTCTCTTTCTACCTCTCTCTCTCTACCTCTCTCTCTTTCTACCTCTCTCTCCCTTCCTCGACTTTATCTGCCTATTCATCAGCTGTTTCTAAACTGGTTGCATCATGTTTGTGGTGTAGTAGTGGGGATGGGAGTGAACTTGTTTCTAGTATTTAGGCCTACGCTGATCCTCCTAGTTGCATCGTTCGTGTGTGACTGGCTTAGTATTGTTGTGTCTGGACTCTGGCCAGGGTTGTGTGTGTTTGACTGACTTGTGCTTTATATTGAGGATTGTGGTCTTGTTATGTCCAAGTTAAGAGCTTAGTGTGTAGCAATGCATTGTGGTTGATTGTGCTGTCTGTCGGTGGATCGTGTTTGTATAACCTCTAACCTGTGCGTGTGTTTCTCTGTCTGTCTCTGTGCCCCCCCCCAGGCGTCTCAGACCAGTCCATGTTCCTTGGTACGGTACGTGGTTCTGATCGCAGCACGGCTCAGCCTCCTCACTCTGTGTGGCTGGGTTCTCTGTTGGACCCTGGTCAACCTGTTCAAGAACCACTCGGTGCTCAACCTGCTCTTCCTTGGATACCCGTGAGTGTCTGTGTTCAGAGAGCGGAGCTACCAGAGGTTTCAGACTAGTTACTGTAGGACAGCAGCTCTACAGTTGATGTGTCAGTAGTCTGGTGGTTTGATTCAGAGAGCGGAGCTACCAGAGGTTTCAGACTAGTTACTGTAGGACAGCAGCTCTACAGTTGATGTGTCAGTAGTCTGGTGGTTTGATTCAGAGAGCGGAGCTACCAGAGGTTTCAGACTAGTTACTGTAGGACAGCAGCTCTACAGTTGATGTGTCAGTAGTCTGGTGGTTTGATTCAGAGAGCGGAGCTACCAGAGGTTTCAGACTAGTTACTGTAGGACAGCAGCTCTACAGTTGATGTGTCAGTAGTCTGGTGGTTTGATTCAGAGAGCGGAGCTACCAGAGGTTTCAGACTAGTTACTGTAGGACAGCAGCTCTACAGTTGATGTGTCAGTAGTCTGGTGGTTTGATTCAGAGAGCGGAGCTACCAGAGGTTTCAGACTAGTTACTGTAGGACAGCAGCTCTACAGTTGATGTGTCAGTAGTCTGGTGGTTTGATTCAGAGATGGTGTGTTTACTGGGAAGTAGTGTGTTTTATTGTTCTCCATTATCTAGTTGATCAGTGTCATATTCTCCATTGTCTAGTTGATCACAGTGTCATATTCTCCATTATCTAGTTGATCAGTGTCATATTCTCCATTATCTAGTTGATCACAGTGTCATATTCTCCATTGACTAGTTGATCAGTGTCATATTCTCCATTATCTAGTTGATCAGTGTCATATTCTCCATTATCTAGTTGATCAGTGTCATATTCTCCATTGTCTAGTTGATCAGTGTCATATTCTCCATTATCTAGTTGATCAGTGTCATATTCTCCATTATCTAGTTGATCACAGTGTCATATTCTCCATTATCTAGTTGATCAGTGTCATATTCTCCATTATCTAGTTGATCACAGTGTCATATTCTCCATTATCTAGTTGATCACAGTGTCATATTCTCCATTATCTAGTTGATCAGTGTCATATTCTCCATTATCTAGTTGATCAGTGTCATATTCACCATAATCTAGTTGATCAGTGTCATATTCTCCATTGTCTAGTTGATCAGTGTCATATTCACCATAATCTAGTTGATCACAGTGTCATATTCTCCATTGTCTAGTTGATCACAGTGTCATAACCTCCATTATCTAGTTGATCAGTGTCATATTCTCCATTATCTAGTTGATCACAGTGTCATATTCTCCATTATCTAGTTGATCAGTGTCATATTCTCCATTATCTAGTTGATCACAGTGTCATAACCTCCATTATCTAGTTGATCAGTGTCATATTCTCCATTATCTAGTTGATCACAGTGTCATATTCTCCATTATCTAGTTGATCAGTGTCATATTCTCCATTGTCTAGTTGATCAGTGTCATAGCTCCATTATCTAGTTGATCAGTGTCATAGCTCCATTGTCTAGTTGATCAGTGTCATATTCTCCATTATCTAGTTGATCAGTGTCATATTCTCCATTATCTAGTTGATCAGTGTCATATTCTCCATTATCTAGTTGATCAGTGTCATATTATCCATTATCTAGTTGATCAGTGTCATATTCTTATTTCCCGTTGTCCTCTCTCTCTTTCTCTCTCCTCTCTCTTTCATTTTTCTCTTTCGCTCTCTCCTTTTCTCTCTCTCTCTTTCATCCCTGTCTCTCTGTACAACAGGTTTGGGGTGTATGTTCCCCTGTGTTGCTTCCATCAGGAGAGTAGGGCCCAGCCAGTGCCTTCAGACTGTGGTTACTCAGACCAGGACCTGTCCCATGGGCCCTTCTTCAGGTAAACATAAACACACTCACTCCCCTTATTCAGGTAAACACTCATAAACACACACACTCCCCTTATTCAGGTAAACACTCATAAACACACTCACTCCCCTTATTCAGGTAAACATAAACACACACACTCCCTTATTCAGGTAAACACTCATAAACACACTCACTCCCCTTATTCAGGTAAACATAAACACACACACTCTCCTTCTTCAGGTAAACATAAACACACACACTCCCCTTATTCAGGTAAACACTCATAAACACACACACTCCCCTTATTCAGGTAAACACTCATAAACACACACACTCCCCTTATTCAGGTAAACAAATAAACACACACACTCCCCTTATTCAGGTAAACAAATAAACACACACACTCCCCTTATTCAGGTAAACAAATAAACACACACACTCCCCTTAGTCAGGTAAACAAATAAACACACACTCTCCCCTTATTCAGGTAAACAAATAAACACACACACTCCCCTTATTCAGGTAAACAAATAAACACACACACACACCCCTTAGTCAGGTAAACAAATAAACACACACTCTCCCCTTATTCAGGTAAACACTCATAAACACACTCACTCCCCTTATTCAGGTAAACATAAACACACTCACTCCCCTTATTCAGGTAAACATAAACACACACTCACTCCCCTTATTCAGGTAAACATAAACACACACACTCCCCTTATTCAGGTAAACATAAACACACACACTCCCCTTATTCAGGTAAACACTCATAAACACACTCACTCCCCTTATTCAGGTAAACATAAACACACACACTCCCCTTATTCAGGTAAACATAAACACACTCACTCCCCTTATTCAGGTAAACATAAACACACACACTCCCCTTATTCAGGTAAACATAAACACACACACTCCCCTTATTCAGGTAAACATAAACACACACTCCCCTTATTCAGGTAAACATAAACACACACACTCCCCTTATTCAGGTAAACATAAACACACACACTCCCCTTATTCAGGTAAACAAATAAACACACACACTCCCCTTATTCAGGTAAACATAAACACACACACACTCCCCTTATTCAGGTAAACAAATAAACACACACACTCCCCTTATTCAGGTAAACATAAACACACACACTCCCCTTATTCAGGTAAACATAAACACACACACTCCCCTTATTCAGGTAAACATAAACACACACACTACCCATATTCAGGTAAACAAATAAACACACACTCTCCCCTTATTCAGGTAAACAAATAAACACACACACTCCCCTTATTCAGGTAAACATAAACACACACACACTCCCCTTATTCAGCTAAACAAATGAAACCCCAGACTTCACTGTTGTCTCCCCCAGCCAAACACCCCCTTCTGGTCAGACTGGGGGACAGAACATTGATTTAAACAAAACGTCAGTTAAAGTTCCCTGTGAAGTGGGTGGAATCAGAGGCAGTCAGGAACTCCTGATTTCTTCTCTCTCACAGCTTGGGACAGATTCCTCTTTGTTTGATTGTGTGAGTTTAGTCCGTGGTCTTTTCAGCTGACACCCCACCTAAAGGGTGGGCATTTTAAAGTACCATAGAGAGTACACTGCAAAGAGACAACAATGTGATATTCCTGTCATGTGACGTTTTCATAAATGCAATAATAGTGTCATTTGGCTTTTGTCTGATCTGTTTTATTTCTGTGTCTGTATTAATAATGACAGTAGGAGCGCTGGGCCCCGTATCCACAAAGAGGCTCAGAGTAGAAAATTGCTCTTAACCTGTTGGATCTCTGGGGGCGCTATTTCATTTTTGGATAAAAAACGTTCCCGTTTTAAGCGCGATATTTTGTCACGAAAAGATGCTCGACTATGCATATTCTTGACCGTTTTGGAAAGAAAACACTCTGAAGTTTCAGAATCTGCAAAGATTTTGTCTGTAAGTGCCCCAGAACTCATTCTACAGGCGAAACCAAGATGATGCATCACCCAGGAATTAGCAGAATTTCTGAAGCTCTGTTTTCCATTGTCTCCTTATATGGCTGTGATTGCGCAAGGAATGAGCCTACACTTTCTGTCGTTCGCCCAAGGTCTTAGCAGCATTGTGACGTATTTGTAGGCATATCATTGGAAGATTGACCATAAGAGACTACATTTTCCAAGTGTCCGCCTGGTGTCCTGCGTCGAATTCGGTGCGCAATTGCCAGCTGCTTCCACTTTACCATTTGATTCAGGGGAGAAAGCATGTGTCCAAGAACGATGTATCAATGAAGAGATATGTGAAAAACACCTTGATGATTGATTCTAAACAGCGTTTGCCATGTTTTCAGTCGATATTATGGAGTTAATTTGGAAAAAAGTTCGCGTTTTGAGGACTGAATTTTCGGTTTTTTTTTGGTAGCCAAATGTGATGTATAAAACGGAGCTATTTCTAATACACAAAGAATCTTTTTGGAAAAACTGAGCATCTGCTATCCAACTGAGAGTATCCTCATTGAAAACATCAGAAGTTCTTCAAAGGTAAATGATTTTATTTGAAGGCTTTTATGTTTTTGTTGAAATGTTGCGTGCTGGATGCTAACGCTAATGCTAACGCTAAATCCTTTGTTTGCTAGCTACTGTTACACAAATTATTGTTTTCCTATGGTTGAGAAGCATATTTTGAAAATCTGAGATGACAGTTTTGTTTACAAAAGGCTAAGCTTGCGAGATGGCATATTTATTTCATTTCATTTGCGATTTTCATGAATAGTTAACGTTGCGTTATGGTAATGAGCTTGAGTCTGTATTCCTGATACCGGATCCGGTATGGGGAGTTCCAAGAGAGAATAGAGAATAGAGAATCTCCTGCTCTTATGGTTCAGAATACGAGCTATTGATGAAACCGCTAGTCGTAAGAGTCCTACCTAGTTGACAGATCTTTAGGACACCAGCTGTCCTAATCAATTACCTATTATCTTCTTTATTAGAACCATTGTTTTAAAACAAACTCCTTGATAATAGAGAAGGGCAGTGAGTCAGTGGTACCTGCGCCTTAGTCAGGCAATTGCTTTGGAGATGTTGAAAGAATGTTTTGATATTTCTGTATGATAAATCTAGACTTAAATGCAACATTATTTTCAATTGTCATTTTTATTACAAAAAATGTACACCTTTTTCTCCCCAATTTTGTGGGATCCAATTGGTAGTTACAGTCTTGTCTCGTCGCTGCAACTACCGTACTGACTCGGGAGAGGCAAAGGTCAAGAGCTGTGAGTCCTCCGAAACACAACCCAACCAAGCCGCACTGCTTCTTGACACAATGCCCGCTTAACCCGGAAGCCAGCCGCACCAATGTGTCGGAGGAAACGCCATACACCTGGCCACAGTGTCAGCGTGCACTGCGCCCGGCCCGTCACAGGAGTCGCTAGTGCGCGATGGGACAAGAATATCCCTGCTGGCCAAACCCTCCCCTAACCCAGACGACACTGGGCCTATTGTGCGCCGCCCCTTGAGTCTCCCGGTTGCGACACAGCCTGGACTCGAACCCAGAATCTCTAGTGGCACAGCGATGCTGAGCCTTAGACCGCTGCTCCACTCATGAGGCGACGCAGCAGTATCTTTGACAGTGATTTCACACGAGGCCTATTTCACATAATATAATAAATCATCACACATTTGTAGTTTTATTATTTCATTAACTTACATCATGTGACTTCTAGTTATCCCTTTGGAGCACAATATCACATTGTTAAAAAGGTGCCCAAATTGGACATGCCTATAAGTTGGGCAGTTGAAGGCATCTAGGGCCTATGTTAACTTTTGATTGTGTTCAGGAAAAGAATTATCGACCTTTCAAATGTCGTATGCAACATTATCATACATGATCAGAATGAGTTTTTTTTTTTTAAATGGTTATGCTTGCCAACATATTCATCCACAGTTAAGAGAAGGAAGTGATCGTGTCATGTGACAAGGATATCAAACGTTTTATCAATGTTTTAATGTACAGTCACATCCACTGTGGTTGTCTGACACATGCTATTGGGTCCAGAGCGAGGGATTATTCTCCATCCACTGTGGTTGTCTGACACATGCTATTGGGTCCACAGCGAGGGATTATTCTCCATCCACTGTGGTTGTCTGACACATGCTATTGGGTCCAGAGCGAGGGATTATTCTCCATCCACTGTGGTTGTCTGACACATGCTATTGGGTCCACAGCGAGGGATTATTCTCCATCCACTGTGGTTGTCTGACACATGCTATTGGGTTCACAGCGAGGGATTATTCTCCATCCACTGTGGTTGTCAGAAACATGCTATTGGGTCCAGAGCGAGGGATTATTCTCCATCCACTGTGGTTGTCTGACACATGCTATTGGGTCCAGAGCGAGGGATTATTCTCCATCCACTGTGGTTGTCTGACACATGCTATTGGGTCCAGAGCGAGGGATTATTCTCCATCCACTGTGGTTGTCTGACACATGCTATTGGGTCCAGAGCGAGGGATTATTCTCCATCCACTGTGGTTGTCAGACACATGCTATTGGGTTCACAGCGAGGGATTATTCTCCATCCACTGTGGTTGTCTGACACATGCTATTGGGTCCAGAGCGAGGGATTATTCTCCATCCACTGTGGTTGTCTGACACATGCTATTGGGTTCACAGCGAGGGATTATTCTCCATCCACTGTGGTTGTCTGACACATGCTATTGGGTCCAGAGCGAGGGATTATTCTCCATCCACTGTGGTTGTCTGACACATGCTATTGGGTCCAGAGCGAGGGATTATTCTCCATCCACTGTGGTTGTCTGACACATGCTATTGGGTCCAGAGCGAGGGATTATTCTCCATCCACTGTGGTTGTCTGACACATGCTATTGGGTCCACAGCGAGGGATTATTCTCCATCCACTGTGGTTGTCAGACACATGCTATTGGGTTCACAGCGAGGGATTATTCTCCATCCACTGTGGTTGTCTGACACATGCTATTGGGTCCAGAGCGAGGGATTATTCTCCATCCACTGTGGTTGTCTGACACATGCTATTGGGTTCACAGCGAGGGATTATTCTCCATCCACTGTGGTTGTCTGACACATGCTATTGGGTTCACAGCGATTTGATTATTCTCCATCATTGGATGTTGCCAATTATTTTAATAATTACTTAATGGAAAACTTAGGCAGGAAATGCCAACAACGAACAGTGAGTGATCCATCGTATTCATACATAAAAAAAACGAATAATGAAACAATGTTTTTCTAAGTTATAATTTTGTGAAGTTTGTCCGGGAGAGGTGGAATAATTTGTTATCGTTCAATAATGACAAACCTCCTGGCATTGACACCTTAGATGGAACGCTACATAGGAGTGGCTCTAGAGTCGGCTACCATCCCATCTGTCATATCTTTAATCTGAGCCCCGAGGAAAGTCTTTGTCCTCAGGCCTGGAGGGAAGCCAAAGTCATTCCTCTACCCAAGAGTGGTAAAGCGGCCTTTTAGTGGTTCTAACAGCAGACCAATCAGCTGGCTGCCAGCTCTTAGCAAACTGTTGGGGGAATTGTTTTTGGCCAAATACAATGCAAATACAATACAAATTAACAACAGACTTTCAGCATGCTTATAGAGAAGGGCACTCAACATGTACTGCACTGACACAAATGACTGACTGGTTGAAAGAAATTGATATTAAGAAGATTGTGGGAGCTGTACTGTTAGATTTCAGTGCAGCCTTTGATATTAAGAAGATTGTGGGAGCTGTACTGTTAGATTTCAGTGCAGCCTTTGATATTAAGAAGATTGTGGGAGCTGTACTGTTAGATTTCAGTGCAGCCTTTGATATTAAGAAGATTGTGGGAGCTGTACTGTTATATTTCAGTGCAGCCTTTGATATTAAGAAGATTGTGGGAGCTGTACTGTTATATTTCAGTGCAGCCTTTGATATTATTGACCATAACCTGTTTTTGAGAACTTGTGTGTTGTGGCTTTTCAACCTCTGCCATATCGTGGATTCAGAGCTATCTATCTAATAGAGCTCAGAGGGTTTTCTTTAATGGAAGCTTCTCTAATGTCAAACATGTAAAGTGTGGTGTACCGCAGGGCAGCTCTCTAGGCCCTCTACTCTTTTCTATTTCTACCAATGACCTGGCACTGGCATTAAACAAAGCATGTGTGTCTATGTATGCTGATGATTCAACCATGTACACATCAGAAACCACAGCTAGTGAAGTCACTGAAACCCTTTACAAATAGTTGCAGTCTGTTTTGGAATGGGTGGCCAGTAATAAACTGGTCCTGAACATCTCTAAAACTAAGAGCTTTGTATTTGGTACAAATCATTCCCTATGTTCTAGACCTAGTTAACCTGCAGCTGGCCCAGAACAAAGCAGAACGTCTTGCTCTTCATTGTAATCAGAGGGATAATATTAAAACTATGCATGCCCTATGCATGCCAGTCTCTCTTGGCTAAGAGCTGAGGGAAGACTGACTGCTAGGGCTGGGCGGTATACCGTATTTGACTATATACCAGTATTGATGCACGGACCGGTTTGGGTTTTTACTTTACCTTCTATAACGGTATTGAATGTTTGGTTTGTTAAAAGGGATACGCCGTGTGACACGCTCTTACCCCACCAGACATGCCACCAGGGGTCTTTTCACAGTTCCCAGGTCCAGAACATATTCAACGTATTCAGTACAGTATTATACAGAGCCATGAGTGCATGGAACTCCCATCTCATTTAAAACATTTTTTATTTTTTTGTTTTTTTATTTCACCTTTATTTAACCAGGTAGGCTAGTTGAGAACACCTTTATTTAACCAGGTAGGCTAGTTGAGAACACCTTTATTTAACCAGGTAGGCCAGTTGAGAACACCTTTATTTAACCAGGTAGGCTAGTTGAGAACACCTTTATTTAACCAGGTAGGCTAGTTGAGAACACCTTTATTTAACCAGGTAGGCTAGTTGAGAACACCTTTATTTAACCAGGTAGGCTAGTTGAGAACACCTTTATTTAACCAGGTAGGCTAGTTGAGAACACCTTTATTTAACCAGGTAGGCTAGTTGAGAACACCTTTATTTAACCAGGTAGGCTAGTTGAGAACACCTTTATTTAACCAGGTAGGCTAGTTGAGAACACCTTTATTTAACCAGGTAGGCCAGTTGAGAACACCTTTATTTAACCAGGTAGGCTAGTTGAGAACACCTTTATTTAACCAGGTAGGCTAGTTGAGAACACCTTTATTTAACCAGGTAGGCTAGTTGAGAACACCTTTATTTAACCAGGTAGGCTAGTTGAGAACACCTTTATTTAACCAGGTAGGCTAGTTGAGAACACCTTTATTTAACCAGGTAGGCTAGTTGAGAACACCTTTATTTAACCAGGTAGGCTAGTTGAGAACACCTTTATTTAACCAGGTAGGCTAGTTGAGAACACCTTTATTTAACCAGGTAGGCTAGTTGAGAACACCTTTATTTAACCAGGTAGGCTAGTTGAGAACACCTTTATTTAACCAGGTAGGCTAGTTGAGAACACCTTTATTTAACCAGGTAGGCTAGTTGAGAACACCTTTATTTAACCAGGTAGGCTAGTTGAGAACACCTTTATTTAACCAGGTAGGCTAGTTGAGAACACCTTTATTTAACCAGGTAGGCTAGTTGAGAACACCTTTATTTAACCAGGTAGGCTAGTTGAGAACACCTTTATTTAACCAGGTAGGCTAGTTGAGAACACCTTTATTTAACCAGGTAGGCAAGTTGAGAACACCTTTATTTAACCAGGTAGGCTAGTTGAGAACACCTTTATTTAACCAGGTAGGCTAGTTGAGAACACCTTTATTTAACCAGGTAGGCTAGTTGAGAACACCTTTATTTAACCAGGTAGGCTAGTTGAGAACACCTTTATTTAACCAGGTAGGCCAGTTGAGAACACCTTTATTTAACCAGGTAGGCTAGTTGAGAACAAGTTCTCATTTACAACTGCGACATGGCCAAGATAAAGCAAAGCAGTGCGACACAAACAACAGAGTTACACATGGAATAAATAAACATGCAGTCAATAACACAATAGAAAAGTCTATATACAATGTGTGCAAATAAGATAAGGGAGGTAAGGCAATAAATAGGCCATGGTGGCGAAGTAAATTAGCAATTAAACACGAGTGATACCTGGAGACTGAAGAAAAAACTGGTCCTAGATCATTATTACTTCTCTCTTCTCCCTCCAGGCCTAAGGACTTCCTAGCATTACTAAGGGAGAACCTGAGAGAGCAGTTTACCACTCCAGGCCACATCCCCCACCACACCTGTCCCCAGCCCCCGTCTCCAGAACTCATCCGCAGCGAGGTGGAGGAACTCCGGAGCGACTTTAACCGTCGCATCAAGGAAGTCCTCTTCAACTCCCTCTTCAGCGCTTACTACGTAGCCTTCCTCCCCCTCTGCTTCGTCAAGGTACAAACCCTAACCCTTACTAGGTAGCCTTCCTCCCCCTCTGCTTCGTCAAGGTACAAACCCTAACTCTTACTACATAGCCTTCCTCCCCCTCTGCTTCATCAAGGTACGTCACACTTCCTCTCTCTCTCCCTCTCCTTCCTCCACTCTTTCCCTCCCTCTAGCAGGTTGCTGCTTTCCTTCTCCTCCCCTCCCCGTTATCCAAGGAACTGTCAACCCTGCTGGTACTCATCTCCCCTCCCCGTTATCCAAGGAACTGTCAACCCTCCTGGTACTCATCTCCCCTCCCCGTTATCCAAGGAACTGTCAACCGTCCTGGTACTCATCTCCCCTCCCCGTTATCCAAGGAACTGTCAACCCTCCTGGTACTCATCTCCCCTCCCCGTTATCCAAGGAACTGTCAACCCTGCTGGTACTCATCTCCCCTCC
Source organism: Oncorhynchus clarkii lewisi (assembly GCF_045791955.1). Taxonomy (NCBI): domain Eukaryota; kingdom Metazoa; phylum Chordata; class Actinopteri; order Salmoniformes; family Salmonidae; genus Oncorhynchus; species Oncorhynchus clarkii. The sequence continues at coordinate 301,544 of NW_027260957.1, forward strand.
CCGTTATCCAAGGAACTGTCAACCCTGCTGGTACTCATCTCCCCTCCCCGTTATCCAAGGAACTGTCAACCCTCCTGGTACTCATCTCCCCTCCCCGTTATCCAAGGAACTGTCAACCCTCCTGGTACTCATCTCCCCTCCCCGTTATCCAAGGAACTGTCAACCCTCCTGGTACTCATCTCCCCTCCCCGTTATCCAAGGAACTGTCAACCCTGCTGGTACTCATCTCCCCTCCCCGTTATCCAAGGAACTGTCAACCCTCCTGGTACTCATCTCCCCTCCCCGTTATCCAAGGAACTGTCAACCCTCCTGGTACTCATCTCCCCTCCCCTGAGTCTTTGTGTGTTCACAGTTTCCTCCTTCAGTCTCCAGGTATCCTAGGTGCTGTCTCCTGCGTTTGTGTTAAGGCCCCTGAACCCTAAAACGTGGTCTTCTCTCCCCCTCCAGAGTACCCAGTACTATGACATGCGCTGGTCCTGTGAGCACCTGATCATGGTGTGGATCAATGCGTTTGTGATGCTGATGAGCCAGCTGTTACCTCCCAGCTACTGTGACCTGCTGCACCGCTCTGCAGCCCACCTGGGGCGCTGGCAGAAGCTGGAGCACGGCTTCTACAGCAACGCGCCACAGCACGTGTAGGTGGTCCCCACACACACACACACACACACACACACACACACACACACACATACTTCTACAGCAATGGCCCACAGCACGTGTAGGTGGTCCCCACACACACACACATACTTCTACAGCAACGCGCCACAGCACGTGTAGGTGGTCCCCACACACACACACACACACACACACATACTTCTACAACAACGCCCCGCAACACTTGTGTGTCAGTACGTAACCCAACCTTTTCTCCTGGAGAGCTAGACATATGCAGGATTTTGTTCCAACACATCTGACTCTAATCAACTGTTCTTCAGGACTCTACCAGGAGCGTTAGAGCAGGGATGGAGCAAAGCCCTGCATAAGGAGGCTGTCTCCAGGAAGAGGGTTAGCCACCCTGCTGTCCACCAGACTGTCCAGTCTTCTAGGCAGGGTTCTATTGGATCTGTCGGCTGTAGGATCAATCTCCACCTCTTCGTTGTGTGTTGCAGGTGGTCTGAGAGTACAGTCTGGCCCCAGGGGGTGTTGGTACGTCACAGTCGTAGCCTGTACAAGGCTGTAGGACCCTACAACGTGGCCCTGCCCTCAGACGTCTCCCACGCTAGGTTTTACGTGAGTCGCTGTCTTTCACTAGACCCTGTAGTCTGTGTGTGTTTATGTACTGTCTTTCACTAGACCCTGTAGTCTGTGTGTGTTTATGTACTGCCTTTCACTAGACCCTGTAGTCTGTGTGTGTTTATGTACTGCCTTTCACTAGACCCTGTAGTCTGTGTTTATGTACTGCCTTTCACTAGACCCTGTAGTCTGTGTGTGTTTATGTACTGTCCATGTACTGCCTTTCACTAGACCCTGTAGTCTGTGTGTGTTTATGTACTGCCTTTCACTAGACCCTTTAGTCTGTGTGTCCATGTACTGCCTCTCACCAGACCCTGTAGTCTGTGTGTGTTTATATACTGCCTTTCACTAGACCCTTTAGTCTGTGTGTTTATGTACTGCCTTTCACTAGACCCTGTAGTCTGTGTGTGTTTATGTACTGCCTTTCACTAGACCCTGTTAGTCTGTGTGTGTTTATGTACTGCCTTTCACTAGACCCTGTAGTCTGTGTGTGTTTATGTACTGCCTTTCACTAGACCCTGTAGTCTGTGTGTTTATGTACTGCCTTTCACTAGACCCTTTAGTCTGTGTGTTTATGTACTGCCTTTCACTAGACCCTGTAGTCTGTGTGTTTATGTACTGCCTTTCACTAGACCCTTTAGTCTGTGTGTTTATGTACTGCCTTTCACTAGACCCTGTAGTCTGTGTGTGTTTATGTACTGCCTTTCACTAGACCCTGTTAGTCTGTGTGTGTTTATGTACTGCCTTTCACTAGACCCTGTAGTCTGTGTGTGTTTATGTACTGCCTTTCACTAGACCCTGTAGTCTGTGTGTTTATGTACTGCCTTTCACTAGACCCTTTAGTCTGTGTGTTTATGTACTGCCTTTCACTAGACCCTGTAGTCTGTGTGTTTATATACTGCCTTTCACTAGACCCTTTAGTCTGTGTGTTTATGTACTGCCTTTCACTAGACCCTTTAGTCTGTGTGTTTATGTACTGCCTTTCACTAGACCCTGTTAGTCTGTGTGTGTTTATGTACTGCCTTTCACTAGACCCTGTAGTCTGTGTGTTTATGTACTGTCCATGTCCTGCCTTTCACTAGACCCTTTAGTCTGTGTGTTTATGTACTGCCTTTCACTAGACCCTGTAGTCTGTGTGTGTTTATGTACTGCCTTTCACTAGACCCTGTATTCTGTGTGTGTTTATGTACTGCCTTTCACTAGACCCTGTATTCTGTGTGTGTTTATGTACTGTCTTTCACTAGACCCTGTATTCTGTGTGTGTTTATGTACTGCCTTTCACTAGACCCTTTAGTCTGTGTGTGTTTATGTACTGCCTTTCACTAGACCCTGTAGTCTGTGTGTGTTTATGTACTGCCTTTCACTAGACCCTGTAGTCTGTGTGTGTTTATGTACTGCCTTTCACTAGACCCTGTATTCTGTGTGTGTTTATGTACTGCCTTTCACTAGACCCTGTATTCTGTGTGTGTTTATGTACTGTCTTTCACTAGACCCTGTAGTCTGTGTGTGTTTATGTACTGTCTTTCACTAGACCCTGTATTCTGTGTGTGTTTATGTACTGCCTTTCACTAGACCCTTTAGTCTGTGTGTGTTTATGTACTGCCTTTCACTAGACCCTGTAGTCTGTGTGTGTTTATGTACTGCCTTTCACTAGACCCTGTAGTCTGTGTGTGTTTATGTACTGCCTTTCACTAGACCCTGTATTCTGTGTGTGTTTATGTACTGCCTTTCACTAGACCCTGTATTCTGTGTGTGTTTATGTACTGTCTTTCACTAGACCCTGTAGTCTGTGTGTGTTTATCTCCTGTCCATCTCCTGCCTTGAGATGTCCCTTTTATGTACAAGTCTAACTATAGATACATGTTAGTAAATAAATACCAGTTGTGATGTTATTTATTGTGTTGCAGTTCCTTTTCCACAAGCCGTTGCGGATCCTGAACCTGTTAATCTGGATCGAGTCCAGCGTAGTCCTGTACCAGTTGTACTCCCTGCTCCGCTCTGACAGCTGGAACCACACCCTGTCCCTGGGCCTCATCCTGTTCTGTAACTACTACGTCCTCTTCAAGCTGCTCCGGGACCGCATCGTGCTGGGCAAGGCCTACTCCTACCCTGTTACCTCCAGTACCGGGTCCAGCACCACCACCAGCACCGCCACCAACGGCCTGGGGCTCAAGTCCCAGTGACACCCCAGGAGAGGGTTCTGGAGCTGGGGGACGTGGGTTCGGATGCTCCCTAGCCTCCCTGCCACTATGGCTGTACGGAGGGATGGGTGGAAGGGGTGGAGGTGAGAGAGGGGTGCGGCGTGCAGCAGGAGGGACTGACTGTGAACTCATATTGTTTTGATACGGTTCTATTTTTCATGCAATGTTTATACCTATTTAAATAATATTTTATTTTGTATACTGTTTTCAAAAGTAACAGGGCATTACAGTAGTATTGTCATGTGATGTTTGTTGTTGCTTCATGGTGCAAAGCGATTGGATGGGAGAGAGTGAGTTGTGTTCTTAATGCCATGAGGCCCCGCCCACGTGCTGTGCTAAGCTCTTCCTCCTATGCTCACCGCGTTCCGACTTCCACCAAAGATGCTTAAAGAAGGCTTCAGAGCCAATCAGATGGCGCCGGCGGCCAATCAAGGAAGAGACTTTGGCTCGGTTGGCCAATCAAGGAAGCGACTGAGGAGACCCCGCCTCTCCCTGCACACTGCCTCTTTAGAGAACATATTCATCCCTTTACGGTGTTTTATTAGGATTCGTTTCGTAGCAAGACCGTCTGCAGTTTGGCCATGAGCGCTGACTCTGGTGCCTGTAGAACATACCCACGTCCCAAATGGCACCCTATTCCCTACATAGTGCACAGCTTTTGACCAGAGCCTTATTAGCCCAGGTTAAAAGTAGTGCACTATGTAGGGAATAGGGTATAATTCGGGACAGGCCCAATGTCTTCTTTGCAGCGTCATGTTCATTCAGGTCATTAATTTACCACAAATAGCCGCTCTTCATTTCACTGTGCCCGAGAAGCGAAAAACATAGATATAGTCTGAATAGAATGGACACCACCACCGCAACAGATTGAATGGCCGTTTTTCTAGATGGGAGACGAACCGCATTGAATGTGCAGACATGTGTATGTGCTTTACTTTCCAGTGTGTGTTTGAAATTAAATTACAAATGACACTGGGTATCTTCAATGCTACAAGTTGTGCTCCGCTGCCAGCAGTGTTATTTTAAACAGCTTGCCTTGTTGCCAGTCCCAGATGACCATGTGGGATGGCTTCTAGTGCCATAACTGTCCGCTCATCCATTCTATCTTGTTCCTTTTCTATGAGCAGCTGATCTAGAATGATTCATGTTTTATTAACGTGCCAAAATCCCAGGTTGCCTGTATGATCCCGTTTGTTCACGGGCGCGTTCCAACCTTGTCTTTTAATGCAGTCCTGTTGTAGGCGCCTCTCAGCAGATTGCTATATGAAATGAATGATGAATGTGGTACCTGCGATGTTGTGAGATCTGATATGTGCAGGATGACTGCAATAAAGATGACCTGGAACGTTAGCTGTGTGTTTATATTTTCAGTGGGTGAGGTGGAAGGAAGATGGAGGGGGGGAGACATGGACTATCGTATGGCTCACAGTGTTTGGTTTTCGATGAGCATTTTTTATGCTGTTGAAATATGAAATAAACTAAAATAATGCTGTTAAACTGACTTGTGAAATGTTTCTGTTTGTCCATGACACCGTGTAGATAAGAGATGAAACCACAAAGACCCATTTGTGAAATGTTTCTGTTTGTTCATGACACCGTGTAGATAAGAGATGAAACCACAAAGACCACAAAACCACATTATGCATTTTATTCCAAAGCATTATAAAGTTGATATATATATATATATATATATATATATATAGTGCTGCACAGTTGTTTTTGAAACAGAAAAATAGCTCACCCATAAGGTTTGACAAAGTGCATATCATGAGTAGTTGAGGGTCAGTGTTCCAGAGTCAACACTCTGCTGTCATCAAAGTGGCCTGTAGTGTTGTATTTGGCCCAGCAGAGGGAGCTATGGATATTTTACTTGGGTCCATTTGAAACACCAACCGTTTGTACTGTGACAGTCTATACCTTGAGTTGACATTTTTTTAAGAGCAGGGTAGCACCTTTGGTTGATGACAGGGTTACATTCATTGGCAATAACAGAAAAAAAAGGTTGTCCCAACAGAGCTCTGACAATCTATAGAATTAGCAGTGAAACTGCATCTGTCTCTCCACCAATCTCTTAAACATCTTCTTGTTCCTCCTATTTCATCCTTTCTTTCAGTGCATTAAATGTTCTCTTCACCATCATAACATGCTGGTCCAGGGAGTCCCTGGTCAAAGCCATCTTCTGAAGTACAGGGAGTCCCTGGTCAAAGCCATCTTCTGAAGTACAGGGAGTCCCTGGTCTAAGCCATCTTCTGAAGTACAGGGAGTCCCTGGTCTAAGCCATCTTCTGAAGTACAGGGAGTCCCTGGTCTAAGCCATCTTCTGAAGTACAGGGAGTCCCTGGTCTAAGCCATCTTCTAAAGCTCAGTCATAACATGCTGGTCCAGGGAGTCCCTGGTCAAAGCCATCTTCTGAAGTACAGGGAGTCCCTGGTCTAAGCCGTCTTCTAAAGCTCAGTCATAACATGCTGGTCCAGGGAGTCCCTGGTCAAAGCCATCTTCTGAAGCTCAGTCATAACATGGCTGGTCCAGGGAGTCCCTGGTCAAAGCCCTCTTCTGAAGTACAGGGAGTCCCTGGTCTAAGCCGTCTTCTGAAGCTCAGTCATAACATGCTGGTCCAGGGAGTCCCTGGTCAAAGCCATCTTCTGAAGTACAGGGAGTCCCTGGTCAAAGCCATCTTCTGAAGTACAGTGAGTCCCTGGTCTAAGCCATCTTCTGAAGTACAGGGAGTCCCTGGTCTAAGCCATCTTCTGAAGTACAGGGAGTCCCTGGTCAAAGCCATCTTCTGAAGTACAGGGAGTCCCTGGTCAAAGCCATCTTCTGAAGTACAGGGAGTCCCTGGTCAAAGCCATCTTCTGAAGTACAGGGAGTCCCTGGTCTAAGCCATCTTCTGAAGTACAGGGAGTCCCTGGTCAAAGCCATCTTCTGAAGCTCAGTCATAACATGCTGGTCCAGGGAGTCCCTGGTCAAAGCCATCTTCTGAAGCTCAGTCATAACACGCTGGTCCAGGGAGTCCCTGGTCTAAGCCATCTTCTGAAGTACAGGGAGTCCCTGGTCAAAGCCATCTTCTAAAGCTCAGTCATAACACCTTTCAGTTGTGTTTCAAAGCACAGTGTTGATCATGCAGTAAGAAGGGCACGAATACATGTTTTACATTTGATTTAATGTACGACGGAAAGGGTTAGTGAGGATGTATGTATGTACAGTAGGACTTCCTGGATGTAATTGTGAGTCGTTCTAGTTGTGTGTTGGGAGGGATGTCTCTGCATGCAGAACGATGGTATGTATTAGTAATGAAACAGTATTAATGCATGATGAAGTGTGTTCTGCATGTGTATGAATGACATGTCCACTTGTAAACTTCCTCAGCAAGGGAAGTGAAGACCCCCTTTGTCCTCCATCAATCCTCCGTGTGTGTGTGTGTGTGTACAGTATGTGCATGACATGTCCACCTCTTCCTCATCCTTCTCGGCAGTCTACATAGTTTCCTTTGATCCAGTAGCAGATCTGGGCGTATTTCAGAGGCGTCACCCTCACCGCCACGTTAAACTCTTGCGACGCCCCGTCTCGATCCACCCACTGGTGCCCTGAGAACACCCCGATCACCTTCCTCTCCCAGCGCCGCCTCCTCCGGTCCCACATACGAGCGTAGATCCCCGAGCCGCTGGCCCCGGGCTGGGCGTCACAGTGCTGGTAGAGCAGGTCGGGCGTCTCCTCTCCAGCCCGGCAGAACCGGTAGACCAGCTGGCCCGGTCGGTCGTTGTCATAGCCGGAGAATTGGACCCTGCGCCCGGGCAGCTGCTTCGCCGGCGGGGAGACGCCCAGCTTCATGTGGCGTCGTTTGTGGGCCTTCTTGAGCTCTAACAAGGCGTAGTCGTAGTCCATTCCGATGTCGTTGCCGTTGCCCTTGATCCAGCCTTTGGGCACGTGGGTGCGCTTGGCACGAATCCACTGGAACTTCATCTTATCTGGGGGTGATGGATGGGTGTTGGATGCATTGGTGGCAGAGGCCGGATTGGGAGAGTCACGCTGCTTTGGCTTCAGGAAACCCACCCGGAGCTTTTGCGCCCCTTTCACGTAGTTCTTCCCGTCGTGGACGCAGTGGGCGGCGGTCAGAACGTGCCGGTCGCCCACCAGTGTTCCGGAACACCCGGTGGACAGCTTGACCGCTGCAGAGAATGGGTAGTTCAACAGGAAGTCTTGCCCTACAATGCTGAAACGCCCGTCATGGCCAAAGATCTGACGTTTGCGTCGGGAAGGCAGTGCCGGCGTGGTCTGGGTGCGGGCAGTGTACCCGTAGATCCCCACGGCGGTTTCCGTGAGGCGACCGTTGCTATGGAGTGTCTCGTATGACAGGATGCTACGCAGGTCCCAGTAGCTGGGGGGAAGAGCCTTCTTGTGACATTCTGGGTCACATGGGGAGGTGACGTCCAATCGGGCGTCAGCCTGGAAGTGCGGGGCGGGTCGGTCCTCTGTCACCTGGGGTAAGACCACAGGGACGCGTTGCAGGGGCCATTGGGGCTGGATAGGAGCCACTGGAGGGATGGAGAGGAGGAGGAAGAGGGAGAGGAGGGGAAGGGGGGATGGGATGGAAGGAAAAGAGGCCATGGAGGAGGGAGACCTAGAAGAGGAGAGAAGGAGAGGACAGGTGAGATGTGATGTCACTAAATACCTAGACAGGTGAGATAAAATCTAACTTTATTTGTCACATGCGCCGAATACAACATGTGTAGGTAGACCTTACCGTGAAATGCTACTTACAAGCTCTTAACCAACCATGCAGTTCAAGAAGAGTTAAGAAAATATTTACCAAATAAAAATAATCAAAAGTAACACAATAACATAACAACAACGAGGCTATATACAGGGGGTACCGGTACAGAGTCAATGTGGAGGCTATATACAGGGGGTACTGGTACAGAGTCAGTGTGGAGGCTATATACAGGGGGTACCGGTACAGAGTCAATGTGGAGGCTATATACAGGGGGTACCGGTACAGAGTCAATGTGGAGGCTATATACAGGGGGTACCGGTACAGAGTCAATGTGGAGGCTATATACAGGGGGTACCGGTACAGAGTCAATGTGGAGGCTATATACAGGGGGTACTGGTACCGAGTCAATGTGGAGGCTATATACAGGGGGTACTGGTACCGAGTCAATGTGGAGGCTATATACAGGGGGTACTGGTACAGAGTCAATGTGGAGGCTATATACAGGGGGTACTGGTACCGAGTCAATGTGGAGGCTATATACAGGGGGTACTGGTACCGAGTCAATGTGGAGGCTATATACAGGGGGTACTGGTACCGAGTCAATGTGGAGGCTATATACAGGGGGTACCGGTACAGAGTCAATGTGGAGGCTATATACAGGGGGTACTGGTACCGAGTCAATGTGGAGGCTATATACTGGGGGTACTGGTACCGAGTCAATGTGGAGGCTATATACAGGGGGTACTGGTACCGAGTCAATGTGGAGGCTATATACAGGGGGTACCGGTACCGAGTCAATGTGGAGGCTATATACAGGGGGTACTGGTACCGAGTCAATGTGGAGGCTATATACAGGGGGTACTGGTACCGAGTCAATGTGGAGGCTATATACAGGGGGTACTGGTGCAGAGTCAGTGTGGAGGCTATATACAGGGGGTACTGGTACAGAGTCAATGTGGAGGCTATATACAGGGGGTACCGGTACAGAGTCAATGTGGAGGCTATATACAGGGGGTACCGGTACAGAGTCAATGTGGAGGCTATATACAGGGGGTACCGGTACAGAGTCAATGTGGAGGCTATATACAGGGGGTACCGGTACAGAGTCAATGTGGAGACTATTTACAGAGGGTACCGGTACCGAGTCAATGTGGAGGCTACATACAGAGGGTACCGGTACAGAGTCAATGTGGAGGCTATATACAGGGGGTACCGGTACAGAGTCAATGTGGAGACTATTTACAGAGGGTACCGGTACAGAGTCAATGTGGAGGCTATATACAGGGGGTACCGGTACAGAGTCAATGTGGAGGCTATATACAGGGGGTACCGGTACAGAGTCAATGTGGAGGCTATATACAGGGGGTACCGGTACAGAGTCAATGTGGAGACTATTTACAGAGGGTACCGGTACAGAGTCAATGTGGAGGCTATATACAGGGGGTACCGGTACAGAGTCAATGTGGAGGCTATATACAGGGGGTACCGGTACAGAGTCAATGTGGAGGCTATATACAGGGGGTACTGGTACAGAGTCAATGTGGAGGCTATATACAGGGGGTACCGGTACAGAGTCAATGTGGAGGCTATATACAGGGGGTACCGGTCCAGAGTCAATGTGGAGGCTATATACAGGGGGTACCGGTACAGAGTCAATGTGGAGGCTATATACAGGGGGTACCGGTACAGAGTCAATGTGGAGGCTATATACAGGGGGTACCGGTACCGAGTCAATGTGGAGGCTATATACAGGGGGTACCTATACAGAGTCAGTGTGGAGGTTATATACAGAGGGTACCTGTACAGAGTCAATGTGGAGGCTATATACAGGGGGTACCGGTACAGAGTCAATGTGGAGGCTATATACAGGGGGTACCGGTACAGAGTCAATGTGGAGGCTATATACAGGGGGTACCGGTACCGAGTCAGTGTGCGGGATACAGGTTAGTTGAGGTAATTTGTACATATAGGTAGGGGTGAAGTGTGATGTCACTAAATACCTAGACAGGTGAGATGTGAGTCAGTAATACCTAGACAGGTGAGATGTGGTGAGTCAGTAATACCTAGACAGGTGAGATGTGGTGAGTCAGTAATACCTAGACAGGTGAGATGTGGTGAGTCAGTAATACCTAGACAGGTGAGATGTGGTGAGTCAGTAATACCTAGACAGGTGAGATGTGGTGAGTCAGTAATACCTAGACAGGTGAGATGTGGTGAGTCAGTAATACCTAGACAGGTGAGATGTGGTGAGTCAGTAACACCTAGACAGGTGAGATGTGGTGAGTCAGTAATACCTAGACAGGTGAGATGTGGTGAGTCAGTAATACCTAGACAGGTGAGATGTGGTGAGTCAGTAATACCTAGACAGGTGAGATGTGGTGAGTCAGTAATACCTAGACAGGTGAGATGTGGTGAGTCAGTAACACCTAGACAGGTGAGATGTGGTGAGGTAGTAATACCTAGACAGGTGAGATGTGGTGAGTCAGTAATACCTAGACAGGTGAGATGTGGTGAGGTAGTAATACCTAGACAGGTGAGATGTGGTGAGTCAGTAATACCTAGACAGGTGAGATGTGGTGAGTCAGTAATACCTAGACAGGTGAGATGTGGTGAGTCAGTAACACCTAGACAGGTGAGATGTGGTGAGGTAGTAATACCTAGACAGGTGAGATGTGGTGAGTCAGTAATACATCAAGGGTCTTTCAGCTGATAAAACAGACCCTTCTCTCACTGTTACAGATGATTTAGTGTTTGTTTATATGATGATGCTATTTCTTATACTAGTCATGCAGTCTATAGACAATGTAGTTCTACTGCAGTGACCAGAGATCTGTAGTTCTGCTGCAGTGACCAGAGAGACCTGTAGTTCTGCTGCAGTGACCAGAGAGACCTGTAGTTCTACTGCAGTGACCAGAGAGACCTGTAGTTCTGCTGCAGTGACCAGAGAGACCTGTAGTTCTGTTGCAGTGACCAGAGAGACCTGTAGTTCTGTTGCAGTGACCAGAGAGACCTGTAGTTCTGCTGCAGTGACCAGAGAGACCTGTAGTTCTACTGCAGTGACCAGAGAGACCTGTAGTTCTGCTGCAGTGACAAGAGAGACCTGTAGTTCTGCTGCAGTGACCAGAGAGACCTGTAGTTCTGTTGCAGTGACCAGAGATCTGTAGTTCTGCTGCAGTGACCAGAGAGATCAGAGAGACCTGTAGTTCTACGGCAGTGACCAGAGAGACTTGTAGTTCTGCTGCAGTGACCAGAGAGATCTGTAGTTCTGCTGCAGTGACCAGAGAGACCTGTAGTTCTGCTGCAGTGACCAGAGAGACTTGTAGTTCTGCTGCAGTGACCAGAGATATCAGAGAGATCTGTAGTTCTGCTGCAGTGACCAGAGAGACCTGTAGATCTGCTGCAGTGACCAGAGAGATCAGAGAGATCTGAAGTTCTGCTGCAGTGACCAAAGGGACCAGAGAGACCTGTAGTTCTGCTGCAGTGACCAGAGACCTATAGTTCTACTGCAGTGACCAGAGAGATCTGTAGTTCTACTGCAGTGACCAGAGAGATCAGAGTGATCTGTAGTTCTGCTGCAGTGACCAGAGACCTGTAGTTCTACTGCAGTGACCAGAGAGATCTGTAGTTCTACTGCAGTGACCAGAGAGATCAGAGTGATCTGTAGTTCTGCTGCAGTGACCAGAGACCTGTAGTTCTACTGCGGTGACCAGAGAGATCTGTAGTTCTACTGCAGTGACCAGAGACCTGTAGTTCTACTGCAGTGACCAAAGAGTTCAGAGAGATCTGTAGTTCTGCTGTAGTGACAAGAGAGACCTGTAGTTCTACTGCAGTGACCAGATAGGTCAGAGAGATCTGTAGTTCTGCTGCAGTGACCAGAGACCTGTAGTTCTACTGCAGTGACCAAAGAGTTCAGAGAGACCTGTAGTTCTACTGCGGTGACCAGAGAGACCTGTAGTTCTACTGCAGTGAGCAGAGAGACCAGTCGTTCTGCTGCAGTGACCAAAGGGACCAAAGAGATCTGTAGTTCTACTGCAGTGACCAGAGAGATCTGTAGTTCTGCTGCAGTGACCAGAGAGATCTGTAGTTCTGCTGCAATGATCAGAGAGATCTGTAGTTCTGCTGCAGTGACCAGACAGACCTGTAGTTCTGCTGCAGTGACCAGAGAGACCTGTAGTTCTACTGCAGTGACCAAAGAGATCAGAGAGATCTGTAGTTCTGCTGCAGTGACAAGAGAAACCTGTAGTTCTACTGCAGTGACCAGAGAGACCTGTAGTTCTGTTGCAGTGACCAGAGAGATCAGAGAGATCTGTAGTTCTGCTGCAGCGATCAGAGAGATCAGAGAGATTTGTAGTTCTACTGCAGCGACTAGGGAGATCTGTAGTTCTGCTGCAGTGACAAGAGAAACCTGTAGTTATACTGCAGTGACCAGAGAGATCAGAGAGATCTGTAGTTCTGCTGCAGCGATCAGAGAGATCAGAGAGATTTGTAGTTCTACTGCAGCGACTAGGGAGATCTGTAGTTCTGCTGCAGTGACCAGAGAGATCAGAGAGATCTGTAGTTCTACTGCAGCGACCAGAAAGACCTGTAGTTCTGCTGCAGTTACCAGAGAGACTTGTAGTTTTGCTGCAGCGATCAGAGAGACCTGTAGTTCTACTGCAGTGACCAGAGAGACCTGTAGTTCTGCTGCAGTGACAAGAGAGACCTGTAGTTCTGCTGCAGTGACCAGAGAGACCTGTAGTTCTGCTGCAGTGACCAGAGAGATCAGAGACATCTGTAGTTCTGCTGCAGTGACCAGAGAGACCTGTAGTTCTGCTGCAGTGACCAGAGAGATCAGAGAGATCTGTAGTTCTGCTGCAGTGACCAGAGACCTGTAGTTCTACTGCAGTGACCAGAGAGATCTGTAGTTCTGCTGCAGTGACCAGAGACATCTGTAGTTCGGCTGCAGTGACCAGAGGCCTGTAGTTCTGCTGCAGTGACCAGAGAGACCTGTAGTTCTGCTGCAGTGACCAGAGACATCTGTAGTTCTGCTGCAGTGACCAGAGAGATCTATAGTTCTTCTGCAGTGACCAGAGAGACTTGTAGTTCTGCTGCAGTGACCAGAGATATCAGAGAGATCTGTAGTTCTGCTGCAGTGACCAGAGATATCTGTAGCTCTTCTGCAGTGACCAGAGACCTGTAGTTCTACTGCAGTGACCAGAGAGATCTGTAGTTCTGCTGCAGTGACCAGAGAGATCTGTAGCTCTTCTGCAGTGACCAGAGAGACCTGTAGTTCTGCTGCAGTGACCAGAGAGATCAGAGAGATCTGAAGTTCTGCTGCAGTGACCAAAGGGACCAGAGAGACCTGTAGTTCTGCTGCAGTGACCAGAGACCTGTAGTTCTACTGCAGTGACCAGATAGATCAGAGAGATCTGTAGTTCTGCTGCAGTGACCAGAGAGATCAGAGAGATCTGTAGTTCTGCTGCAGTGACCAGAGACCTGTAGTTCTACTGCAGTGACCAGAGAGATCTGTAGTTCTACTGCAGTGACCAGAGAGATCAGAGTGATCTGTAGTTCTGCTGCAGTGACCAGAGACCTGTAGTTCTACTGCGGTGACCAGAGAGATCTGTAGTTCTACTGCAGTGACCAGAGACCTGTAGTTCTACTGGAGTGACCAAAGAGTTCAGAGAGATCTGTAGTTATGCTGTAGTGACAAGAGAGACCTGTAGTTCTACTGCAGTGAGCAGAGAGACCAGTCGTTCTGCTGCAGTGACCAAAGGGACCAAAGAGATCTGTAGTTCTACTGCAGTGACCAGAGAGATCTGTAGTTATGCTGCAGTGACCAGAGAGATCTGTAGTTCTGCTGCAGTGACCAGACAGACCTGTAGTTCTGCTGCAGTGACCAAAGAGATCAGAGAGATCTGTAGTTCTGCTGCAGTGACAAGAGAAACCTGTAGTTCTACTGCAGTGACCAGAGAGACCTGTAGTTCTGTTGCAGTGACCAGAGAGATCAGAGAGATCTGTAGTTCTGCTGCAGTGATCAGAGAGATCAGAGAGATTTGTAGTTCTACTGCAGCGACTAGGGAGATCTGTAGTTCTGCTGCAGTTACCAGAGAGATCAGAGAGACCTGTAGTTCTACTGCAGCGACTAGGGAGATCTGTAGTTCTACTGCAGCGACCAGAGAGACCTGTAGTTCTGCTGCAGTTACCAGAGAGACTTGTAGTTTTGCTGCAGCGATCAGAGAGACCTGTAGTTCTGCTGCAGTGATCAGAGAGCCCCCGTAGATCAGCTGGAATGACCAGAGAGACCTGTAGTTCTGCTGCAGTGACCAGAGAGTCCTGTAGTTCTGCTGCAGTGACCAGAGAGTCCTGTAGTTCTGCTGCAGTGATCAGAGAGCCCCGTAGATCAGCTGGAATGACCAGAGAGACCTGTAGTTCTACTGCAGCGACCAGAGAGACCTGTAGTTATGCTGCAGCGACTAGGGAGATCTGTAGTTCTGCTGCAGTGACCAGAGAGACCTGTAGATCAGCTGGAATGACCAGAGAGACCTGTAGTTCTGCTGCAGTGACCAGAGAGATCAGAGCCCTTCTGAATGTGACCGGATGTCTGGACCGTCAGTCACAGCGGCTGGGAAACATTCTCCAACCCAGACCCAGCGAGCCCTGCATCGTATTTTTAGCCACCAGACTGGAGCTGGGGGAGGGAGGGGGGGTTGTGTGCACAAGGGACCAAGATTTCTGCCTTAGGAATTTAGAGCTGCGGTGGAATTCAGCCAAGCAGTTACACAACTTCCACTGTTTTAATATGGCTTAAAAATGTCCTTCCCCTGGGGTTAAAGGTTAGAGGTCAGGTGCTCTCTTCAGCGCTGAGCAGTGCTGGAGGAAGGTTCCAGAGGCTGGGAGGGTGAGGATGCTGTGTAGTAGGAGGAAACTCTGGATACGTCCCAAATGGCACCCTATTCCCTATATAGTGCACTATTTTTTGACCAGTTCTCTATGGGGTTCTGGTCAAAAGTAGTGCACTTCATAGGGAATAGGGTACTATTTGGGATGCGACCTCCATCTCTCATTTGCCCCCAGTACAGACCGGAAACAGGAACTGTATAGTAGTCTTTCAGTACAGACCGGAAGCAGGAACTGTACAGACTGGAAGCAGGAACTGTACAGACTGGAAGCAGGAACTGTATAGTAGTATATCATACAGGTTCTATCAACTAGATTTCTCCATAGGAATAGGGCAGGCTGTAGGGCAGTCTGGGGGGGGGTGGCTTGTCTGTGGTAAAAAATACTTAGATTTGTAATGCACAGTGGTAGGATCAGACGTAGGATCACCCCTAAAGTGATGGTTCATTAATAAACATGTAATACCTTCCTATGAACTAAGTTCATTCTGAATAAGGAAATGTGTATAAACTAGAGCCAACAGTAGCCTACTCTGTAGGCCGTCATGTCCTAGACAGTAGAAACGTCCTGAACCTGTTTTATGAACAAACAAACGGGAAGTACTGGTTAAAACAGTATCTCTTCTCTTCTGATTATCTCTTATCTCCATGACGTCAGCCAATACTTTGGGGATCTGATGTATCGATGTATTGCACTTTGTTATTAACAGATATCAACACAGTGTCCAAAACACTTCGTTCATAGGAAGGTATTACATGTTTATTAATGTTTATTAATATTAATGTTTATTAACGTTATTGAATTATAAATGTTGATGAAATTATGTTTCACCATCACTCATAGATATACATTTAAATCTGCTTGGGCATGAACTACTCCAGAACTTCTCAATAAATCTCGCTCAGATGCTCCCCGTGGTCATTAGCCTACATTGGACGCCTGAATAGGTAATTATATAGGAATTATGTTGATGAATAATAACCTAGATTACGCAGACATGAAATAATAGGCTATAAAATGTGAAAATCCTTACCCACGGAGCGCTTCTCCCCACTTACGCTTGGTTTGCATTGGCAAGTGGCACGCGATGGGGGTCTGGGGAAGCTGCGGTTGTTGCTGCTACCGGGCGGACATCAGAGGGGTATCGGTGCGATAACGCGGGTGCTGCGAAGGGGTGGAAGTTAAACTAGTCCTTTCAAAAAGTAGATCCTTACATCAGGAGAGAGGAGGTCCAATGAAAAAGATGTATTCTCTCAAAAGATTTCCGAAGGCAACCGGTCCGCTGTAGACGCTCCTCCATTGGGACAGGCGCTCGCTCGGTGGATACTAACCAGAGTTCAATTTAATGACCACCAGCGAAAGCTACTGCCTCTGCTATAACCGGTCCGGTCACGTGACTGATGATATTTTGCTTGTCATTTGCATGGCAACGATTTAAACGCTGACAAACAATATCAGAGATGAGGAAACTATTTGTTGTTGATTTATTTATGAACCTTCACCAACTGAATTCTGATATTATTTCCAGAATTGTTGTATCCAGACTAAAGGCATGCCTCAGTGAACAATCAGTATCATCAATCATCATCATAATTCTTTGTACCTGCTAGTGTTTTCAGATTATGATTTTGTGATACTGAATGTGAAGCTGGAGGTAGTGGTGCCCTGCAGTGTTAAAACAATTAGGGTGTGGACTGGAGGAATGGAGAAAGACAATGAGAGAAGAATAGAGAGAGCAAAGGTGAGGAAGAGTGAAGAATAAAAGGAGGAGAAGGGAGGGAGGAGTACATAGCAGGAGAAGGGAGGGAGGAGCACATAGCAGGAGAAGGGAGGGAGGAATACTTAGCAGGAGAAGGGAGGGAGGAATACTTAGCAGGAGAAGGGAGGGAGGAGTACTTAGCAGGAGAAGGGAGGGAGGAATACTTAGCAGGAGAAGGGAGGGAGGAGTACACAGCAGGAGAAGGGAGGTAGGAGTACTTAGCAGGAGAAGGGAGGGAGGAATACTTAGCAGGAGAAGGGAGGGAGGAGTACTTAGCAGGAGAAGGGAGGGAGGAATACTTAGCAGGAGAAGGGAGGGAGGAGTATATAGCAGGAGAAGGGAGGGAGGAGTACACAGCAGGAGAAGGGAGGGAGGAGTACACAGCAGGAGAAGGGAGGGAGGAATACTTAGCAGGAGAAGGGAGGGAGGAGTACTTAGCAGTAGAAGGGAGGGAGGAATACTTAGCAGGAGAAGGGAGGGAGGAATACTTAGCAGTAGAAGGGAGGGAGGAATACTTAGCAGGAGAAGGGAGGGAGGAGTACACAGCAGAGACATTAGATGAAAGACTTCTCTGTGTTCTAGAACTGTCTCTGTCTCCATGGTAGCACTGAAGACTGCATACTGCAATCCCAAGCTTCTATTGTCACCCACCTACTCCTAGTTACGGCTCTGTCACAACACGCACATACACTCTGGCAGGACACCCACACACGGAACAAAGCACGCACACACACACACACACACACACACACACACACTCACACACACTCACACACACTCACACACACACACACACACACACACACACACACACACACACACACACACACACACACGGACCGAAGCGCACGCACACACACACACACACACACACATACACACACACTCCTAACTCACAGATTTGGCAGGACACGCACATTCCTCTCTGCACACATACACACAATGCAGAATCTGCAGTCCTTCAGATGCATATTATACATACACAACACACAAACACACAAATGTTGTTTTACGACCAGCAACAGAGCGCGTATGTGTGCCCAAGGTCGGCAGGCACAGTTTATTGGTTTCAGGTGTTAGCCTCCGTGACAGTCAACACACAGCAGGGTTTCTCCAACTGTACAACACACATGTTGCCCTTCTGGCCTGAATCCAGAACTAAAACTACATTTACGATGACAACAAGGTCATAAAACTGATCACAGTTTACAGAGGTGTAAAGTGTTGTTTATACAGTATCATACTGTCGTTACCCATATCTAGTGTTTATACAGTATCATACTGTCATTACCCATATCTAGTGTTGTTTATACTGTATCATACTGTCGTTACCCATATCTAGTGTTTATACAGTATCATACTGTCGTTACCCATATCTAGTGTTGTTTATACTGTATCATACTGTCTTTACCCATATCTAGTGTTTATACAGTATCATACTGTCGTTACCCATATCTAGTGTTTATACAGTATCATACTGTCATTACCCATATCTAGTGTTGTTTATACAGTATCATACTGTCTTTACCCATATCTAGTGTTTATACAGTATCATACTGTCGTTACCCATATCTAGTGTTTATACAGTATCATACTGTTGTTACCCATATCTAGTGGTGTTTATACAGTATCATACTGTCTTTACCCATATCTAGTGTTTATACAGTATCATACTGTCGTTACCCATATCTAGTGTTTATACAGTATCATACTGTTGTTACCCATATCTAGTGGTGTTTATACAGTATCATACTGTCGTTACCCATATCTAGTGTTTATACAGTATCATACTGTCGTTACCCATATCTAGTGGTGTTTATACAGTATCATACTGTCGTTACCCATATCTAGTGTTGTTTATACAGTATCATACTGTCATTACCCATATCTAGTGTTGTTTATACAGTATCATACTGTCATTACCCATATCTAGTGTTGTTTATACAGTATCATACTGTCATTACCCATATCTAGTGTTGTTTATACAGTATTATACTGTCATTACCCATATCTAGTGTTGTTTATACAGTATCATACTGTCATTACCCATATCTAGTGTTGTTTATACAGTATCATACTGTCTTTACCCATATCTAGTGTTGTTTATACAGTATCATACTGTCGTTACCCATATCTAGTGTTTATACAGTATCATACTGTCTTTACCCATATCTAGTGTTGTTTATACAGTATCATACTGTCGTTACCCATATCTAGTGTTGTTTATACAGTATCATACTGTCGTTACCCATATCTAGTGTTTATACAGTATCATACTGTCTTTACCCATATCTAGTGTTTATACAGTATCATACTGTCGTTACCCATATCTAGTGTTTATACAGTATCATACTGTTGTTACCCATATCTAGTGTTTATACAGTATCATACTGTTGTTACCCATATCTAGTGTTTATACAGTATCATACTGTCGTTACCCATATCTAGTGGTGTTTATACAGTATCATACTGTCGTTACCCATATCTAGTGTTTATACAGTATCATACTGCCATTACCCATATCTAGTGTTGTTTATACAGTATCATACTGTCATTACCCATATCTAGTGTTGTTTATACAGTATCATACTGTCATTACCCATATCTAGTGTTGTTTATACAGTATCATACTGTCTTTACCCATATCTAGTGTTGTTTATACAGTATCATACTGTCGTTACCCATATCTAGTGTTTATACAGTATCATACTGTCGTTACCCATATCTAGTGGTGTTTATACAGTATCATACTGTCGTTACCCATATCTAGTGTTGTTTATACAGTATCATACTGTCATTACCCATATCTAGTGTTGTTTATACAGTATCATACTGTCTTTACCCATATCTAGTGTTGTTTATACAGTATCTTACTGTCGTTACCCATATCTAGTGGTGTTTATACAGTATCATACTGTCGTTACCCATATCTAGTGTTTATACAGTATCATACTGTCATTACCCATATCTAGTGTTGTTTATACAGTATCATACTGTCTTTACCCATATCTAGTGTTTATACAGTATCATACTGTCGTTACCCATATCTAGTGGTGTTTATACAGTATCATACTGTCGTTACCCATATCTAGTGTTGTTTATACAGTATCATACTGTCTTTACCCATATCTAGTGTTGTTTATACAGTATCATACTGTCTTTACCCATATCTAGTGTTGTTTATACAGTATCATACTGTCGTTACCCATATCTAGTGTTTATACAGTATCATACTGTCGTTACCCATATCTAGTGGTGTTTATACAGTATCATACTGTCGTTACCCATATCTAGTGGTGTTTATACAGTATCATACTGTCGTTACCCATATCTAGTGGTGTTTATACAGTATCATACTGTCGTTACCCATATCTAGTGTTTATACAGTATCATACTGTCGTTACCCATATCTAGTGTTTATACAGTATCATACTGTCGTTACCCATATCTAGTGTTTATACAGTATCATACTGTCATTACCCATATCTAGTGTTTATACAGTATCATACTGTCGTTACCCATATCTAGTGTTTATACAGTATCATACTGTCATTACCCATATCTAGTGTTCATACAGTATCATACTGTCGTTACCCATATCTAGTGTTCATACAGTATCATACTGTCATTACCCATATCTAGTGTTTATACAGTATCATACTGTCATTACCCATATCTAGTGTTTATACAGTATCATACTGTCGTTACCCATATCTAGTGTTTATACAGTATCATACTGTCGTTACCCATATCTAGTGTTTATACAGTATCATACTGTCGTTACCCATATCTAGTGTTTATACAGTATCATACTGTCGTTACCCATATCTAGTGTTTATACAGTATCATACTGTCGTTACCCATATCTAGTGTTCATACAGTATCATACTGTCGTTACCCATATCTAGTGTTCATACAGTATCTTACTGTCATTACCCATATCTAGTGTTCATACAGTATCTTACTGTCGTTACCCATATCTAGTGTTGTTTATTCTGTAACACAGACCATTTGTCAACCCGTACCAGCTGTCTGTTTGAGATGAATCATAACCACACATACATTTTGATTTAATTAGGATCTTTTTTTAATCAAACGCACCCAACTGTTGATCTCATTAAAGGCTTGTGGTTTCTGATCAGTTCAATATGCAATGAATATGTCTGAAGGCTGTTAAAGCACAGGATGTTGAATAGCTGCAGAGCCTCAGGAAAACTACCATGACGTTTCAGTCCAACATGCAATGATTGTTTATAGTTAAAGCATCAGAGAAGTTGAGGACAATAGGTGGAGCCACATCTCCCAGTCAAGACCATGAGTCAGGCATGATTCAGGGCCACCAGAGAGCATGGTGTCATATTGTTGGAGAGGTAGCTAGCACCAGGGAGCATGGTGTCATATTGTTGGAGAGGTAGCTAGCACCAGGGAGCATGGTGTCATATTGTTGGAGAGGTAGCTAGCACCAGAGAGCATGGTGTCATATTATTGGAGAGGTAGCCAGCACCAGAGAGCATGGTGTCATATTGTTGGAGAGGTAGCTAGCACCAGAGAGCATGGTGTCATATTGATGGAGAGGTAGCTAGCACCAGAGAGCATGGTGTCATATTGTTGGAGAGGTAGCTAGCACCAGAGAGCATGGTGTCATATTGTTGGAGAGGTAGCTAGCACCAGAGAGCATGGTTTCATATTGTTGGAGAGGTAGTTAGCACCAGAGAGCATGGTGTCATATTGTTGGAGAGGTAGCTAGCACCAGAGAGCATGGTGTCATATTGTTGGAGAGGTAGCTAGCACCAGAGAGCATGGTGTCATATTGTTGGAGAGGTAGCTAGCACAAGAGAGCATGGTGTCATATTGTTGGAGAGGTAGCTAGCACCAGAGAGCATGGTGTCATATTATTGGAGAGGTAGCCAGCACCAGAGAGCATGGTGTCATATTGTTGGAGAGGTAGCTAGCACCAGAGAGCATGGTGTCATATTGTTGGAGAGGTAGCTAGCACCAGAGAGCATGGTGTCATATTGTTGGAGAGGTAGCTAGCACCAGAGAGCATGGTGTCATATTGTTGGAGAGGTAGCTAGCACCAGAGAGCATGGTGTCATATTGTTGGAGATGTAGTCAGCACCAGAGAGCATGGTGTCATATTGTTGGAGAGGTAGCTAGCACCAGAGAGCATGGTGTCATATTGTTGGAGAGGTAGTCAGCACCAGAGAGCATGGTGTCATATTGTTGGAGAGGTAGTCAGCACCAGAGAGCATGGTGTCATATTGTTGGAGAGGTAGCTAGCACCAGAGAGCATTGTGTCATATTGTTGGAGAGGTAGCTAGCACCAGAGAGCATGGTGTCATATTGTTGGAGAGGTAGTCAGCACCAGAGAGCATGGTGTCATATTGTTGGAGAGGTAGTCAACACCAGAGAGCATGGTGTCATATTGTTGGAGAGGTAGCTAGCACCAGAGAGCATTGTGTCATATTGTTGGAGAGGTAGCTAGCACCAGAGAGCATGGTGTCATATTGTTGGAGAGGTAGTCAGCACCAGAGAGCATGGTGTCATATTGTTGGAGAGGTAGTCAACACCAGAGAGCATGGTGTCATATTGTTGGAGAGGTAGCTAGCACCAGAGAGCATGGTGTCATATTGTTGGAGAGGTAGTCAGCACCAGAGAGCATGGTGTCATATTGTTGGAGAGGTAGCTAGCACCAGAGAGCATGGTGTCATATTGTTGGAGAGGTAGTCAGCACCAGAGAGCATGGTGTCATATTGTTGGAGAGGTAGCTAGCACCAGAGAGCATTGTGTCATATTGTTGGAGAGGTAGCTAGCACCAGAGAGCATGGTGTCATATTGTTGGAGAGGTAGTCAGCACCAGAGAGCATGGTGTCATATTGTTGGAGAGGTAGCTAGCACCAGAGAGCATGGTGTCATATTGTTGGAGAGGTAGTCAGCACCAGAGAGCATGGTGTCATATTGTTGGAGAGGTAGCTAGCACCAGAGAGCATGGTGTCATATTGTTGGAGAGGTAGCTAGCACCAGAGAGCATGGTGTCATATTGTTGGAGAGGTAGTCAGCACCAGAGAGCATGGTGTCATATTGTTGGAGAGGTAGCTAGCACCAGAGAGCATGGTGTCATATTGTTGGAGAGGTAGCTAGCACCAGAGAGCATGGTGTCATATTGTTGGAGAGGTAGCTAGGACCAGAGAGCATGGTGTCATATTGTTGGAGAGGTAGTCAGCACCAGAGAGCATGGTGTCATATTGTTGGAGAGGTAGCTAGCACCAGAGAGGTTCACACCGCACAAACACACCCACACAACAATGTGAGAGCATGGAGATAGTTGGGTGAACTGGCTCTGTGAACACACACCCACACAACAATGTGAGAGCATGGAGATAGTTGGGTGAACTGGCTCTGTGAACACACACCCACACACAACAATGTGAGAGCATGGAGATAGTTGGGTGAACTGGCTCTGTGAACACACACACCCACACAACAATGTGAGAGCATGGAGATGGTTGGGTAAACTGGCTCTGTGAACACACACACACACACAACAATGTGAGAGCATGGAGATAGTTGGGTGAACTGGCTCTGTGAACACACACCCACACAACAATGTGAGAGCATGGAGATGGTTGGGTAAACTGGCTCTGTGAACACACACACCCACACAACAATGTGAGAACATGGAGATAGTTGGGTAAACTGGCTCTGTGAACACACACACACCCACACAACAATGCAGCAACATGGTGCTGGGTGAACTGTGTTCTGTCTGTGAGTGATTAGTAATCAGGTCGTTGGCCAGGTCCAGGGTGTGTTCTACTCTACATCGCACGCTGGATCACCTAACAATGACACTTCCTACACTGCCCCCCCCCCCCCCCTCTCTCTCTCTCCCACCTCTCCCTTTCCATCTATCTATCACTCTCCCTTCGCTCTTTTTCTCTCTCTTCCCCTCTCTCTCTTTCTCTCTCGCTTTCTCTCTCTCCCTCTCCCTCTCTCTCTCTCTCTCTCTCTCTCTCTCTCTCTCTCTCTGTTTGCTGTGTAACTGGGTCAGCAGCCCTGCCAACTGAGCCTAACCTCCATTCACTCCCAACACCAATTCTACAGCCTTGGTTCAGAGCTGACCTCTTTGAGGCCTTGAATTAAGTATTCAAATTCACAAGAATATTCATCCATGGTTGGACTTCTACATCATAGAAAGTGTAATTGGGCCTCCGTTGGTTAGCAACGTTGACTACAGTATGCACTATGCAGCATGCAGTATGCACTATGTTGGATAAAAATCTCCATGATACTTTTGGTTGAATCTAAAGGGGTTGAGTGTGTATCTCTGACACAGCCTGTGTATTTGTTCATTTGATTGTGTGTGTTTGTGATGTTGTTTGTCCTCCAGCCAATCACATGTCCTGAGTTATAACGAGTATTCTCTGCAGCTGGATCAGTAGACAGACTAGGAGACAGGCAGACTAGGAGACAGGCGGACTAGGAGACAGGCAGACTAGGAGACAGGCGGACTAGGAGACAGGCAGACTAGGAGACAGGTGGACTAGGAGACAGGCGGACTAGGAGACAGGCAGACTAGGAGACAGGTGGACTAGGAGACAGGCGGACTAGGAGACAGGCAGACTAGGAGACAGGTGGACTAGGAGACAGGCGGACTAGGATACAGGCGGTCTACAGGGAGGAGGTGAGGGCCCTCGGAGTGTGGTGTCAGGAAAATAACCTCACACTCAACGTCAACAAAACTAAGGAGATGATTGTGGAATTCAGGAATCAGCAGAGGGAACACCCCCCTATCCACATAGATGGAACAGTAGTGGAGAGGGTAGCAAGTTTTAAGTTCCTCTGCATACACATCACAGACAAACTGAATTGGTCCACCCACACAGACAGCATCGTGAAGAAGGCGCAGCAGCGCCTCTTCAACCTCAGGAGGCTGAAGAAATTCGGCTTGTCACCAAAAGCACTCACAAACTTCTACAGATGCACAATCGAGAGCATCCTGGCGGGCTGTATCACCGCCTGGTACGGCAACTGCTCCGCCCACAACCGTAAGGCTCTCCAGAGGGTAGTGAGGTCTGCACAACGCATCACCGGGGGCAAACTACCTGCCCTCCAGGACACCTACACCACCCAATGTTACAGGAAGGCCATAAAGATCATCAAGGACAACAACCACCCGAGCGACTGCCTGTCCACCCCGCTATCATCCAGAAGGCGAGGTCAGTACAGGTGCATCAAAGCTGGGACCGAGAGACTGAAAAACAGCTTCTATCTCAAGGCCATCAGACTGTTAAACAGCCACCACTAACATTGAGTGGCTGCTGCCAACACACTGACTCAACTCCAGCCACTTTAATAATGGGAATTGATGGGAAATTATGTAAAATATATCACTAGCCACTTTAAACAATGCTACCTAATATAATGTTTACATACCCCACATTATTCATCTCATATGTATACGTATATACTGTACTCTATATCATCGACTGTATCCTTATGTAATACATGTATCACTAGCCACTTTAAACTATGCCACTTTGTTTACATACTCATCTCATTTGTACATACTGTACTCGATACCATCTACTGTATCTTGCCTATGCTGCTCTGTACCATCACTCATTCATATATCTTTATGTACATATTCTTTACACTTGTGTGTATAAGACAGTCGTTTTGGAATTGTTAGGTTAGATTACTCGTTGGTTATTACTGCATTGTCGGAACTAGAAGCACAAGCATTTCGCTACACTCGCATTAACATCTGCTAACCATGTGTATGTGACAAATAGAATTTGATTTGATTTGATTTTGACTAGGAGACAGGCGGACTAGGAGACAGGCGGACTAGGAGACAGGCGGACTAGGATACAGGCAGACTAGGAGACAGGTGGACTAGGATACAGGCGGACTAGGATACAGGCGGACAAGGATACAGGCGGACTAGGATACAGGCGGACAAGGATACAGGCGGACTAGGAGACAGGCGGACTAGGAGACAGGCAGACTAGGATACAGGCAGACTAGGAGTCAGGCAGGCTTGGAGACAGGCGGACTAGGAGACAGGCGGACTAGGAGACAGGCGGACTAGGAGACAGGCGGACTAGGAGACAGGCGGACTAGGAGACAGACAGACTAGGAGACAGACAGACAGACCAGGACACAGACAGACCAGGAGACAGACAGACCAGGAGACAGACCAGGAGACAGACAGACCAGGAGACAGACAGACTAGGAGACAGACAGACTAGGAGACAGACCAGGACACAGACAGACTAGGAGACAGACAGACCAGGAGACAGACCAGGAGACAGACAGACCAGGAGACAGACAGACTAGGAGACAGACAGACCAGGAGACAGACCAGGGGACAGACAGACTAGGAGACAGACAGACAACTTCATTTGGTCAATGGGAGAAAGGTTATTTGAGTGGGCTGATATGGTGAGACATGCTGTTTGTTTTGAGTTGTTATGAAAGAGGCCATCTTGTTTGAGCTAATGGCTTGTCGTTGCCACGGGGACACACATTCTCCAGAGTGGTGTTCATGTACATTTTTCCCCTCCTCTTCATTCTCCCCACAGAGCTGAACTGAGCAGACACAATCAAACAAGTGTGATGCTGATCCCCCTCTCTGTGTATCTGTATCTCTCCCTCTCCCCTTTCCCTCCCTCCTCTTCACTCTTCCCTCACTTCCTCTACCCATCTCTCTCCCTCTCTCTCTTTTCCTCTCTCTGTCTCCCCCTCTCTCTTTCTCTCTCTTTCTCTCCCCCCTCCTGCTCTCTCTCTCTCTCTCTCTCCCCCTCCTGCTCTCTCGCTCTCTCTCTCTCTCTCTCTCTCTCTCTCCCCTCCTGCTCTTTCTCCTTCTCTCTCTCCCTCCCTCCCTCTTTCTTTCTCCCTCCCTCTCTCTCTGTATCTCTCTCTCTCTCCCTCTATCTTTCTCCCTCCCACTCTCCCTCCCTCTCTCTGTCTCTATCCCTCCATGTCTGTCCATCCCATCATCTGTCCTCTTTCTCTCTCTCCGTCTCTCTCTCCCTCCTCACTCCCTTCTTCCCTCTCTCCTTCCTTGTTTGTCCATCCCCTCCTGTGTCCTCCCACTGATCCTTTTCCATCCTCTTGTTCTCTCCTGGCAACGAGGGAAACAGCTGTTCAAGAATCACAAGACCCGTTGGAAAAGTAGAACATTGGCTGTGAAATCAGGGTGAATGCAAACGTTGAAATGGGAGAATAACTGTAAACGAGGGTAACTATCCAAAACAATGGAGTGTGAGAGGAGGTCCACCAAGTCGAGAGCAAGCTGTTTCCCCGCTAGTCTGATCTGAAGGGGTTGTGTCCCAAATGGCACCCTATTCCCTATTTAGTGCACTACTTTAGACCAAAGGGAGGGCGTAGGGGGCCATTTGGGACACACAGGGTGTTGATCTCTGAGCTGGTCCAAATGGTTGGAGGGTCACGGGAAAGGAAACGTCTGTTCTCTGCGTGACTAGCAGGGTAATCCTATCTGACTAAGGTGGTTGTGTTTGGTTAGTCTCAGCGTGACTAGCAGTGTAATCCTATCTGACTAAGGTGGTTGTGTTTGGTTAGTCTCTGCGTGACTAGCAGTGTAATCCTATCTGACTAAGGTGGTTGTGTTGGGTTAGTCTCTGCGTGACTAGCAGGGTAATCCTATCTGACTAAGGTGGTTGTGTTTGGTTAGTCTGTGCGTGACTAGCAGGGTAATCCTATCTGACTAAGGTGGTTGTGTTTGGTTAGTCTGTGCGTGACTAGCAGGGTAATCCTATCTGACTAAGGTGGTTGTGTTGGGTTAGTCTCTGCGTGACTAGCAGGGTAATCCTATCTGACTAAGGTGGTTGTGTTTGGTTAGTCTCTGCGTGACTAGCAGGGTAATCCTATCTGACTAAGGTGGTTGTGTTTGGTTAGTCTCAGCGTGACTAGCAGTGTAATCCTATCTGACTAAGGTGGTTGTGTTGGGTTAGTCTCTGCGTGACTAGCAGGGTAATCCTATCTGACTAAGGTGGTTGTGTTTGGTTAGTCTCTGCGTGACTAGCAGGGTAATCCTATCTGACTAAGGTGGTTGTGTTTGGTTAGTCTCTGCGTGACTAGCAGGGTAATCCTATCTGACTAAGGTGGTTGTGTTTGGTTAGTCTCTGCGTGACTAGCAGGGTAATCCTATCTGACTAAGGTGGTTGTGTTTGGTTAGTTGTCGTTCCTATGGGTTCCTGTTAAGTGTCTCACAGCCTTCAGTTCAGTGTTGCTGAATCTGGACCCCAGACTGAGAAGTGGTGCTGTCTAGTCCTTGGCGAATCTGGACCCCAGACTGAGAAGCGGTGCTGTCTAGTCCTTGCTGAATCTGGACCCCAGACTGAGAAGCAGTACTGTCTAGTCCTTGGTGAATCTGGACCCCAGACTGAGAAGCGGTATTGTCTACTCCTTGGTGAATAAGAGTTTATATTAAAACAGACACTTGAAAACTGACTGAGTAGATAGAGGGTGTATCCGCAATGGCACCCTATTCCCCATATTGTACACTGCTTTTGACGAGAGCCCTATGGGTCCTGGTCCAATGTAGTGCACTATGTAGGGAATCTGGTGCCATTTGTGGACCGGTCAGCAACATTCCAGGGACCAGAGTTGGGGTGGGTCATAATCATCTCTCCTTCTTCCTGAAGTGTGCACTAGTTCACTACTCCATACAAATTTAAAAGAAACAAATTGGTGTTGGCTTGGAGAGGGAGTTTACAAATTCCAGTCATTTCTTTTCAAATCCATGAAGGGCAGTGAACATGTCTCCCTTCTTTTCTCTCCTCCTCTCTCCCTTAATTTCTCCTCTCCTCTCCTCTCCTCTCCTCTCTTGTCCCTTCATTTATTCCCTCTTCTCCTCTTTTTTATTTAACCTTTATTTAACTGGGCAAATCAGTTAAGAACACATTCTTATTTACAATGACAGCCTACCCCCGGCCAAACCCTAACCGGGACGACGCTGAGTCAATTGTGCGTCGCCCTATGGGACTTCCAATCACGTCCGGTTGTGATACATCATGGAAATCGAACCAGGGTCTGCAGTGACGCCTCTAGCTCTGAGATGCAGTGGCTTAGACCTCTGAACCAGGGTCTGTAGTGACGCCTCTAGCTCTGAGATGCAGTGCCTTAGACCTCTGAACCAGGGTCTGTAGTGACGCCTCTAGCTCTGAGATGCAGTGCCTTAGACCTCTGAACCAGGGTCTGTAGTGACGCCTCTAGCTCTGAGATGCAGTGCCTTAGACCTCTGAACCAGTGTCTGTAGTGACGCCTCTAGCTTAGAGATGCAGTGCCTTAGACCTCTGAACCAGGGTCTGTAGTGACGCCTCTAGCTCTGAGATGCAGTGGCTTAGACCTCTGAACCAGGGTCTGTAGTGACGCCTCTAGCTCTGAGATGCTGTGCCTTAGACCTCTGAACCAGGGTCTGTAGTGACGCCTCTAGCTCTGAGATGCAGTGCCTTAAACCTCTGAACCAGGGTCTGTAGTGACGCCTCTAGCTCTGAGATGCAGTGCCTTAGACCTCTGAACCAGGGTCTGTAGTGACGCCTCTAGCTCTGAGATGCAGTGGCTTAGACCTCTGAACCAGGGTCTGTAGTGACGCCTCTAGCTCTGAGATGCAGTGCCTTAAACCTCTGAACCAGGGTCTGTAGTGACGCCTCTAGCTCAGAGATGCAGTGCCTTAGACCTCTGAACCAGGGTCTGTAGTGACGCCTCTAGCTCTGAGATGCAGTGGCTTAGACCTCTGAACCAGGGTCTGTAGTGACGCCTCTAGCTCTGAGATGCTGTGCCTTAGACCTCTGAACCAGGGTCTGTAGTGACGCCTCTAGCTCTGAGATGCAGTGGCTTAGACCTCTGAACCAGGGTCTGTAGTGACGCCTCTAGCTCTGAGATGCAGTGCCTTAGACCTCTGAACCAGGGTCTGTAGTGACGCCTCTAGCTCTGAGATGCAGTGCCTTAGACCTCTGCTCCACTCGGGAGCTCTGCTGGACAGTGACGTCATAATGAGTCATAACGAGTAAATCCACTAAACATAATTTGATCATAACATTTAATTGAGTTATGATCTGTCCGTCCGATGCTGTCCTGTCTCTGCCGTATCATCACCTGACCTTGGCATTTAGAGCGGCCATCACTTCTCTCTCTGCTCCTCTTCAACAAGCTCCGTTCTGGTTGTCCAGAGTGGCTTCGTCCCAAAATGTATCCCTATTCCCTGTATAGTGCACTAAATAGGGCATTGGGTACCATTTGTGACACAGACGTAGCTACATAGCTCAGATAAAAGCAGAGCAGCAGTTTGTTTATGCAGCTGAAGATTTCGCTGGAGCGTCTTGAATCCTTCCTGCCCTGAGGGCATAGTAACAGAAACAACAACAGCCAGTAGAGGATAGGCACCAGTCCTGGCTCTGGTAACATATACACTAGATAGGCGTTTCCTCAAGTTAATGTTTAGGCAAGATGTATGCGTTTTATGAGGGACTTTGTGAGGATCATTGTGCAGAGGTGTAAGACTCAGAGCTACATAAGTGTATTTCAGTGTTAGTATGTGTCTCTGGTAAGACTGTGATGTCACGAAGGGCAAGGAGAGCCTTTAGCACACCACCCAGGAGTATTGATGCAGGACTAGAGTCACCCAGTAGGCTACTTTATGTTACTGGGAGCGAGAACAAGAAGAGAAGTTATTTATTGTGTGAGGCGTTGTGCTTGCAGCTGTCCTGAACACGTTGGTTTGTCATGTGGTCCTGTGACGGTCCCAGCCTCGTCGGCAGGAGGAGAAACATGGCGTTCAGCGCGGTGGTGGCGCCGGGCGGGGAGTCAGAGGCACTGACATACTGAACATGTATCTGGTATTCATGCAGGAATCCATTTACCCAGTACACTACTTTATGTTACTGTCAAAGAACAAGAAGTTTCATTGTTTTCCTGAACTCGTTGTCTTGTGGACCTGGGATAGTCCCGATTCTGCATTAAAAACACCCTGTTTCCTATATAGTGCACTGCTTTAGACCAGGGTTGGCAACCTATTCCCTTTATAGGGCCCTGGTCAAAAGTAGTGCACTAAATAGGAAACATGGTGCCATTTGGGACGCATATCTAGCCTCCCAGCCTTCAGGACATGGGTTGGGTGTGGTGCGGTGTGGGTGGTGAGTCAGAAGCGTTGGACAGAGCAGAACAGAGCAGAGAACAGAGCAGAGAAGAACTGAGCATAACAGAGACGAACAGAACTGAGCAGAGCAGAGACGAACAGAACAGAACATAACAGAGACGAACAGAACAGAGCAGAGAAGAACTGAGCAGAACAGAGACTAACAGAACAGAACAGAGAACAGAGCAGAGAAGAACTGAGCATAACAGAGACGAACAGAACTGAGCAGAACAGAGACGAACAGAACTGAGCAGAACAGAGACGAACAGAACTGAGCAGAACAGAGACGAACAGAACTGAGCATAACAGAGACGAACAGAACTGAGCATAACATAGACGAACAGAACTGAGCATAACATAGACGAACAGAACTGAGCATAACAGAGACAAACAGAACAGAGCAGAGAAGAACTGAGCAGAACAGAGACAAACAGAACATAACAGAGAACAGAGCATAGAAGAACTGAGCATAACAGAGACAAACAGAACTGAGCATAACAGAGACGAACAGAACTGAGCATAACAGAGACAAACAGAACAGAGCAGAGAAGAACTGAGCAGAGCAGAGACGAACAGAACAGAACAGAACAGAGCAGAGCTGCCTGGATGAGTTCTGTCTGTCATAGATCAAGAGCGACAGCTGTGGGCTCAGTGCTTGTGAGGCCCTGTAACAGGAAGTGGGCTTGGCTTTACACGGCGGCTCACTGCCCGGGCTGGGCTGGCATGTCTGTTGTGTTTTCCCCCTATGACAGACAGACAGAGCTCACTGTTCTGATCCATTGGGACACCGAGTTTGACCGTGAGACATATTTGTTCTATTCCAGCACTAATCAAGGATTTAAACTAACTAGATGATTTGTTTAACCGGTTATGCCGGCATTGTAATAGAACAATATATGATGGATCTGACAGACGAGGATATGATGGTGTTGTTATAGAAACAATATATGATGGATCTGACAGACGAGGATATGATGGTGTTGTTATAGAACAATATATGATGGATCTGACAGACGAGGATATGATGGTGTTGTTATAGAAACAATATATGATGGATCTGACAGACGAGGATATGATGGTGTTGGAATAGAACAATATATGATGGATCTGACAGACGAGGATATGATGGTGTTGTTATAGAACAATATATGATGGATCTGACAGACCAGGATATGATGGTGTTGTTATAGAACAATATATGATGGATCTGACAGACCAGGATATGATGGTGTTGTTATAGAACAATATATGATGGATCTGACAGACGAGGATATGATGGTGTTGTTATAGAACAATATATGATGGATCTGACAGACGAGGATATGATGGTGTTGTTATAGAACAATATATGATGGATCTGACAGACCAGGATATGATGGTGTTGTTATAGAACAATATATGATGGATCTGACAGACGAGGATATGATGGTGTTGTTATAGAAACAATATATGATGGATCTGACAGACGAGGTTATGATGGTGTTGTTATAGAAACAATATATGATGGATCTGACAGACGAGGATATGATGGTGTTGTTATAGAACAATATATGATGGATCTGACAGACGAGGTTATGATGGTGTTGTTATAGAACAATATATGATGGATCTGACAGATGAGGTTATGATGGTGTTGTTATAGAACAATATATGATGGATCTGACAGACGAGGATATGATGGTGTTGTTATAGAACAATATATGATGGATCTGACAGACGAGGATATGATGGTGTTGTTATAGAACAATATATGATGGATCTGACAGACGAGGATATGATGGTGTTGGAATAGAACAATACACACTACATGACCAAAAGTATGTGGACAGCTGCTGTTTGTGAGGCCCTGTAACAGGAAGTGGGCTGATCACTGGCCGGGCTGGGCTGGCATGTCTGTTGTGTTTTCCCCTACGACAGACAGAGCTCACTGTTCTGATCCATTGGGACTAATTGGACCGTGGCACATATTTATTATATTCCAGCACCAATCAAGAATCTAAACTAACTTGATTGGGAGTCCCATAGGGCGGCGCACAAATGGCCCAGCGTGGTCCAGGTTTGGCTAAGGGTAGGCTGTCATTGTAAGTAAGAATTTGTTCTTAAATGACTTGCCTAGTTAAATTTAAAAAAATTACCAGTTATGCTGGCAGACAAGGATATGATGGTGCAACCTGGTCTCAGAGCATTTCATATTATTCTGTACGTAAATCTGAGACAGTATTGTTGTTACGTTTCGTATGGTATGGATTAATTTGTGTATGTCCATCATCCATTTCGTATGATATGTTACGAATTACAATTCGTACAATATGTTAGGAATTTGCTTACGCTTGGCATTGGCATTGGGTATGGGGAACAAAGGCTTGTGTGTGGCTGCTCAGCCATGGAAACCCATTTCATGAAGCTCTCGGTGAATGGGTCTGTTGCTGACGTTGCTTCCAGGGGAAGCTTGGAACTCGGTAGTGAGTGTTTACGCGCTTCAGGACTAGGCGGTCCCGTTCTGTGAGCTTGTGTGGTCTACCACTTCGCGGCTGAGCCGTTGTTGCTCCCAGATGTTTTCACTTCACAATAACAGCACTTACAGTTGACCGGGGCAGCTCTAGCAGGGCAGAAATTTTATGATCTGACTTGTTGGAAAGGTGGCATCCTATGACGGTGCCACGTTGAAAGTCACTGAGCTCTGCAGTAAGGCCATTCTACTGCCAATGTGCTTTCTGGAAATTGCATGGCTGTGTGCTCAATTTTATACACCTGTCAGCAACGGGTGCGGCTGAAATAGCTGAATCCACTACATTTGAAGGGATGTCCACATACCTTTGTACATAAAGTGTATGATGGATCTGACAGACAAGGACATGATGATGCTGAGATAACCCACCTGCTGCCACTAGAGGGTCAAAGGTTAACAACCTGCTGCCAGGCTAAAGAAAATACACACACAGCTACTCAGCAGACAGTCAAAATAGCACATTGAGTTGTTCAGTCTCTGTGTCCAACTGAAGATAGATTCAGGATCCTCCCTATCCTGGGAGAAATCAAGCAAAACCAAGAGCTGAGTCGGC
Organism: Oncorhynchus clarkii lewisi; assembly: GCF_045791955.1. Lineage (NCBI taxonomy): Eukaryota > Metazoa > Chordata > Actinopteri > Salmoniformes > Salmonidae > Oncorhynchus > Oncorhynchus clarkii. The sequence continues at coordinate 335,552 of NW_027260957.1, forward strand.
TGCAAATACAAAACAGATTCTCCTTGGATGATTAATGAACACTTTTCTGGGTCTCTCTCACTGTCATATATCAGACTCTAAAAGCATACTGACTAGTGTATACTGACTAGTCCATATTAACATACTGACTAGTCCATATAAACATACTGACTAGTCCATATTAACATACTGACTAGTCCATATAACCATACTGACTAGTCCATATTAACATACTGACTAGTCCATATAACCATACTGACTAGTGTATACTGACTAGTCCATACTGACTAGTCCATACTGACTAGTCCATATTAACATACTGACTAGTGTATACTGACTAGTCCATACTGACTAGTCCATACTGACTAGTCCATACTGACTCGTCCATATTAACATACTGACTAGTCCATATAAACATACTGACTAGTCCATATAAACTAGTGCATATAAACATACTGACTAGTCCATATAAACATACTGACTAGTCCATATAAACATACTGACTAGTCCATATAAACGTACTGACTAGTGTATACTGACTAGTCCATACTGACTAGTCCATATTAACATACAGACTAGTCCATATAAACATACTGACTAGTCCATATAAACATACTGACTAGTCCATATTAACATGCTGACTAGTCCATATAAACATACTGACTAGTCCATATAAACATACTGACTAGTCCATATAAACTAGTGCATATAAACATACTGACTAGTCCATATAAACATACTGACTAGTCCATATAAACATACTGACTAGTCCATATAAACATACTGACTAGTCCATATAAACATACTGACTAGTCCATATAAACTAGTGCATATAAACATACTGACTAGTCCATATAAACATACTGACTAGTCCATATAAACATACTGACTAGTCCATACTGACTAGTCCATATAAACATACTGACTAGTCCATATAAACATACTGACTAGTCCATATAAACATACTGACTAGTCCATATAAACATACTGACTAGTCCATATAAACTAGTGCATATATACATACTGACTAGTCCATATAAACATACTGACTAGTCCATATAAACATACTGACTAGTCCATATAAACATACTGACTAGTCCATATAAACATACTGACTAGTCCATATAAACATACTGACTAGTCCATATAAACATACTGACTAGTCCATATAAACTAGTGCATATAAACATACTGACTAGTCCATATAAACATACTGACTAGTCCATATAAACATACTGACTAGTCCATATTAACATACTGACTAGTCCATATAACCATACTGACTAGTCCATATTAACATACTGACTAGTCCATATAACCATACTGACTAGTGTATACTGACTAGTCCATACTGACTAGTCCATACTGACTAGTCCATATTAACATACTGACTAGTGTATACTGACTAGTCCATACTGACTAGTCCATACTGACTAGTCCATACTGACTCGTCCATATTAACATACTGACTAGTCCATATAAACATACTGACTAGTCCATATAAACTAGTGCATATAAACATACTGACTAGTCCATATAAACATACTGACTAGTCCATATAAACATACTGACTAGTCCATATAAACGTACTGACTAGTGTATACTGACTAGTCCATACTGACTAGTCCATATTAACATACAGACTAGTCCATATAAACATACTGACTAGTCCATATAAACATACTGACTAGTCCATATTAACATGCTGACTAGTCCATATAAACATACTGACTAGTCCATATAAACATACTGACTAGTCCATATAAACTAGTGCATATAAACATACTGACTAGTCCATATAAACATACTGACTAGTCCATATAAACATACTGACTAGTCCATATAAACATACTGACTAGTCCATATAAACATACTGACTAGTCCATATAAACTAGTGCATATAAACATACTGACTAGTCCATATAAACATACTGACTAGTCCATATAAACATACTGACTAGTCCATACTGACTAGTCCATATAAACATACTGACTAGTCCATATAAACATACTGACTAGTCCATATAAACATACTGACTAGTCCATATAAACATACTGACTAGTCCATATAAACTAGTGCATATATACATACTGACTAGTCCATATAAACATACTGACTAGTCCATATAAACATACTGACTAGTCCATATAAACATACTGACTAGTCCATATAAACATACTGACTAGTCCATATAAACATACTGACTAGTCCATATAAACATACTGACTAGTCCATATAAACTAGTGCATATAAACATACTGACTAGTCCATATAAACATACTGACTAGTCCATATAAACATACTGACTAGTCCATATTAACATACTGACTAGTCCATATAAACATACTGACTAGTCCATATAAACATACTGACTAGTCCATATAAACATACTGACTAGTCCATACTGACTAGTCCATATAAACATACTGACTAGTCCATATACTGACTACATACTGACTAGTCCATATAAACATACTGACTAGTCCATATAAACATACTGACTAGTCCCATATAAACATACTGACTAGTCCATATAAACATACTGACTAGTCCATACTAGTCCATATAAACATACTGACTAGTCCATATAAACATACTGACTAGTCCCATACTGACTAGTCCATATAAACATACTGACTAGTCCATATAAACATATTGACTAGTCCATATAAACTGACTAGTCCATATAAACATACTGACTAGTCCATATAAACATACTGACTAGTCCATACTGACTAGTCCATATAAACATACTGACTAGTCCATATAAACATACTGACTAGTCCATACTGACTAGTCCATATAAACATACTGACTAGTCCATATAAACATACTGACTAGTCCATACTGACTAGTCCATATAAACATACTGACTAGTCCATATAAACATACTGACTAGTCCATATTAACATACTGACTAGTCCATATAAACATACTGACTAGTCCATACTGACTAGTCCATATAAACATACTGACTAGTCCATACTGACTAGTCCATATAAACATACTGACTAGTCCATATTAACATACTGACTAGTCCATATTAACATACTGACTAGTCCATATTAACATACTGACTAGTCCATATAAACATACTGACTAGTCCATACTGACTAGTCCATATAAACATACTGACTAGTCCATACTGACTAGTCCATATAAACATACTGACTAGTCCATACTGACTAGTCCATATTAAACATACTGACTAGTCCATATAAACATACTGACTAGTCTGACTAGTCCATATAAACATACTGACTAGTCCATATAAACATACTGACTAGTCCATATACTGACTACATACTGACTAGTCCATATAAACATACTGACTAGTCCATATTAACATACTGACTAGTCCATATAAACATACTGACTAGTCCATACTGACTAGTCCATATAAACATACTGACTAGTCCATACTGACTAGTCCATATAAACATACTGACTAGTCCATACTGACTAGTCCATACTGACTAGTCCATATTAACATACTGACTAGTCCATATAACCATACTGACTAGTCCATATAAACATACTGACTAGTCCATATAAACATACTGACTAGTCCATATTAACATACTGACTAGTCCATATTAACATACTGACTAGTCCATATAAACATACTGACTAGTCCATATAAACTAGTGCATATAAACATACTGACTAGTCCATATTAACATACTGACTAGTCCATATTAACATACTGACTAGTCCATATTAACATACTGACTAGTCCATATAAACATACTGACTAGTCCATACTGACTAGTCCATATAAACATACTGACTAGTCCATACTGACTAGTCCATATAAACATACTGACTAGTCCATACTGACTAGTCCATATTAACATACTGACTAGTCCATATTAACATACTGACTAGTCCATATAAACATACTGACTAGTCCATACTGACTAGTCCATATAAACATACTGACTAGTCCATACTGACTAGTCCATATAAACATACTGACTAGTCCATACTGACTAGTCCATATAAACATACTGACTAGTCCATACTGACTAGTCCATATTAACATACTGACTAGTCCATACTGACTAGTCCATATAAACATACTGACTAGTCCATATTAACATACTGACTAGTCCATATTAACATACTGACTAGTCCATATTAACATACTGACTAGTCCATATAAACATACTGACTAGTCCATACTGACTAGTCCATATAAACATACTGACTAGTCCATACTGACTAGTCCATATAAACATACTGACTAGTCCATACTGACTAGTCCATATAAACATACTGACTAGTCCATACTGACTAGTCCATATTAACATACTGACTAGTCCATATTAACATACTGACTAGTCCATATAAACATACTGACTGGTCCATACTGACTAGTCCATATAAACATACTGACTAGTCCATACTGACTAGTCCATATAAACATACTGACTAGTCCATACTGACTAGTCCATATAAACATACTGAATAGTCCATACTGACTAGTCCATATTAACATACTGACTAGTCCATACTGACTAGTCCATATAACCATACTGACTAGTCCATATAAACATACTGACTAGTCCATATAACCATACTGACTAGTCCATATAAACATACTGACTAGTCCATATAAACATACTGACTAGTCCATATAACCATACTGACTAGTCCATATAAACATACTGACTAGTCCATATTAACATACTGACTAGTCCATATAAACTAGTGCATATAAACATACTGACTCGTCCATATTAACATACTGACTAGTCCATATTAACATACTGACTAGTCCATATTAACATACTGACTAGTCCATATAAACATACTGACTAGTCCATACTGACTAGTCCATATAAACATACTGACTAGTCCATACTGACTAGTCCATATAAACATACTGACTAGTCCATACTGACTAGTCCATATAAACATACTGACTAGTCCATACTGACTAGTCCATATTAACATACTGACTAGTCCATATTAACATACTGACTAGTCCATATAAACATACTGACTAGTCCATACTGACTAGTCCATATAAACATACTGACTAGTCCATACTGACTAGTCCATATAAACATACTGACTAGTCCATACTGACTAGTCCATATAAACATACTGACTAGTCCATACTGACTAGTCCATATTAACATACTGACTAGTCCATACTGACTAGTCCATATAACCATACTGACTAGTCCATATAAACATACTGACTAGTCCATATAACCATACTGACTAGTCCATATAAACATACTGACTAGTCCATATAAACATACTGACTAGTCCATATAAACATACTGACTAGTCCATATTAACATACTGACTAGTCCATACTGACTAGTCCATATAACCATACTGACTAGTCCATATAAACATACTGACTAGTCCATATAAACATACTGACTAGTCCATATTAACATACTGACTAGTCCATACTGACTAGTCCATATAACCATACTGACTAGTCCATATAAACATACTGACTAGTCCATATAAACATACTGACTAGTCCATATAAACATACTGACTAGTCCATATAAACATACTGACTAGTCCATATTAACATACTGACTAGTCCATATACACATAATGACTAGTCCATATAAACATACTGACTAGTCCATATAAACATACTGACTAGTCCATATAAACATACTGACTAGTCCATATAAACATACTGACTAGTCCATATAACCATACTGACTAGTCCATATAAACATACTGACTAGTCCATATTAACATACTGACTAGTCCATATAAACATACTGACTAGTCCATATTAACATACTGACTAGTACATATAAACATACTGACTAGTCCATATAAACATACTGACTAGTCCATATAAACATATTGACTAGTCCATATTAACATACTGACTAGTCCATATAAACATATTGACTAGTCCATATTAACATATTGACTAGTCCATATTAACATACTGACTAGTCCATATTAACATACTGACTAGTCCATATTAACATACTGACTAGTCCATATAAACATATTGACTAGTCCATATAAACATATTGACTAGTCCATATTAACATACTGACTAGTCCATATAAACATACTGACTAGTCCATATTAACATACTGACTAGTCCATATAAACATACTGACTAGTCCATATAAACATACTGACTAGTCCATACTGACTAGTCCATATAAACATACTGACTAGTCCATATAAACATACTGACTAGTCCATATAAACATACTGACTAGTCCATACTGACTAGTCCATATAACCATACTGACTAGTCCATATAACCATACTGACTAGTCCATATAAACATACTGACTAGTCCATACTGACTAGTCCATATAACCATACTGACTAGTCCATACTGACTAGTCCATATAAACATACTGACTAGTCCATACTGACTAGTCCATATAAACATACTGACTAGTCCATACTGACTAGTCCATATAAACATACTGACTAGTCCATACTGACTAGTCCATATAACTATACTGACTAGTCCATACTGACTAGTCCATATAAACATACTGACTAGTCCATACTGACTAGTCCATATAAACATACTGACTAGTCCATACTGACTAGTCCATATAAACATACTGACTAGTCCATATAAACATACTGACTAGTCCATATAAACATACTGACTAGTCCATACTGACTAGTCCATATAACCATACTGACTAGTCCATATAACCATACTGACTAGTCCATATAAACATACTGACTAGTCCATACTGACTAGTCCATATAACCATACTGACTAGTCCATACTGACTAGTCCATATAAACATACTGACTAGTCCATACTGACTAGTCCATATAAACATACTGACTAGTCCATACTGACTAGTCCATATAAACATACTGACTAGTCCATACTGACTAGTCCATATAACCATACTGACTAGTCCATACTGACTAGTCCATATAAACATACTGACTAGTCCATACTGACTAGTCCATATAAACATACTGACTAGTCCATACTGACTAGTCCATATAAACATACTGACTAGTCCATATTAACATACTGACTAGTCCATATTAACATACTGACTAGTCCATATTAACATACTGCCTAGTCCATATAAACATACTGACTAGTCCATACTGACTAGTCCATACTGACTAGTCCATATAAACATACTGACTAGTCCATACTGACTAGTCCATATAAACATACTGACTAGTCCATACTGACTAGTCCATATAAACATACTGACTAGTCCATACTGACTAGTCCATATTAACATACTGACTAGTCCATATAAACATACTGACTAGTCCATACTGACTAGTCCATATAAACATACTGACTAGTCCATACTGACTAGTCAATATAAACATACTGACTAGTCCATACTGACTAGTCCATATTAACATACTGACTAGTCCATATAAACTAGTGCATATAAACATACTGACTAGTCCATATTAACATACTGACTAGTCCATATTAACATACTGACTAGTCCATATAAACATACTGACTAGTCCATACTGACTAGTCCATATAAACATACTGACTAGTCCATACTGACTAGTCCATATAAACATACTGACTAGTCCATACTGACTAGTCCATATAAACATACTGACTAGTCCATACTGACTAGTCCATATTAACATACTGACTAGTCCATATTAACATACTGACTAGTCCATATAAACATACTGACTAGTCCATACTGACTAGTCCATATAAACATACTGACTAGTCCATACTGACTAGTCCATATAAACATACTGACTAGTCCATACTGACTAGTCCATATAAACATACTGACTAGTCCATACTGACTAGTCCATATTAACATACTGACTAGTCCATACTGACTAGTCCATATAACCATACTGACTAGTCCATATAAACATACTGACTAGTCCATATAACCATACTGACTAGTCCATATAAACATACTGACTAGTCCATATAAACATACTGACTAGTCCATATAAACATACTGACTAGTCCATATTAACATACTGACTAGTCCATACTGACTAGTCCATATAACCATACTGACTAGTCCATATAAACATATTGACTAGTCCATATAAACATACTGACTAGTCCATATTAACATACTGACTAGTCCATACTGACTAGTCCATATAACCATACTGACTAGTCCATATAAACATACTGACTAGTCCATATAAACATACTGACTAGTCCATATAAACATACTGACTAGTCCATATAAACATACTGACTAGTCCATATTAACATACTGACTAGTCCATATAAACATACTGACTAGTCCATATTAACATACTGACTAGTCCATATAAACATACTGACTAGTCCATATAAACATACTGACTAGTCCATATAAACATACTGACTAGTCCATATAAACATACTGACTAGTCCATATAACCATACTGACTAGTCCATATAAACATACTGACTAGTCCATATTAACATACTGACTAGTCCATATAAACATACTGACTAGTCCATATTAACATACTGACTAGTCCATATAAACATACTGACTAGTCCATATAAACATACTGACTAGTCCATATAAACATATTGACTAGTCCATATAAACATATTGACTAGTCCATATTAACATACTGACTAGTCCATATAAACATACTGACTAGTCCATATTAACATACTGACTAGTCCATATAAACATACTGACTAGTCCATATTAACATACTGACTAGTCCATATAAACATACTGACTAGTCCATATAAACATACTGACTAGTCCATATAAACATATTGACTAGTCCATATAAACATATTGACTAGTCCATATTAACATACTGACTAGTCCATATTAACATACTGACTAGTCCATATTAACATACTGACTAGTCCATATTAACATACTGACTAGTCCATATAAACATACTGACTAGTCCATATAAACATACTGACTAGTCCATATAAACATATTGACTAGTCCATATTAACATATTGACTAGTCCATATTAACATACTGACTAGTCCATATTAACATATCCTCAACACTGGGGCCCCACAAGGTTGCGTTCTGAGCCCTCTCCTGTACTCCCTGTTCACCCACGACTGCGTGGCCACGCACGCCTCCAACTCAATCATCAAGTTTGCGGACGACACAACAGTGGTAGGCTTGATTACCAACAACGATGAGACGGCCTACAGGGAGGAGGTGAGGGCCCTCGGAGTGTGGTGTCAGGAAAACAACCTCACACTCAACGTCAACAAAACTGAGGAGATGATTGTGGACTTCAGGAAACAGCAGAGGGAACACCCCCCTATCCACATCGATGGAACAGTAGTGGAGAGGGTAGCAAGTTTTAAGTTCCTCGGCATACACATCACAGACAAACTGAATTGGTCCACTCACACAGACAGCATCGTGAAGAAGGCGCAGCAGCGCCTCTTCAACCTCAGGAGGCTGAAGAAATTCGGCTTGTCACCAAAAGCACTCACAAACTTCTACAGATGCACAATCGAGAGCATCCTGGCGGGCTGTATCACCGCCTGGTATGGCAACTGCACCGCCCTCAACCGTAAGGCTCTCCAGAGGGTAGTGAGGTCTGCACAACGCATCACCGGGGGCAAACTACCTGCCCTCCAGGACACCTACACCACCCGATGTCACAGGAAGGCCATAAAGATCATCAAGGACATCAACCACCCGAGCCACTGCCTGTTCACCCCGCTATCATCCAGAAGGCGAGGTCAGTACAGGTGCATCAAAGCTGGGACCGAGAGACTGAAAAACAGCTTCTATCTCAAGGCCATCAGACTGTTAAACAGCCACCACTAACACTGAGTGGCTGCTGCCAACACACTGACACTGACTCAACTCCAGCCACTTTAATAATGGGAATTGATGGGAAATGATGTAAATATATCACTAGCCACTTTAAACAATGCTACCTTATATAAATGTTACTTACCCTACATTATTCATCTCATACGCATACGTATATACTGTACTCTATATCATCGACGGTATCCTTATGTAATACATGTATCACTAGCCACTTTATACTATACTATGCCACTTTGTTTACATACTCATCTCATTTGTACATACTGTACCCGATACCATCTACTGTATCTTGCCTATGCTGCTCTGTACCATCACTCATTCATATATCCTTATGTACATATTCTTTATCCCCTTACACTGTGTACAAGACAGTAGTTTGGAATTGTTAGTTAGATTACTTGTTATTACTGCATTGTCGGAACTAGAAGCACAAGCATTTCGCTACACTCGCATTAACATCTGCTAACCATGTGTATGTGACAAATAAAATTTGATTTGATTTGATACTGACTAGTCCATATTAACATACTGACTAGTCCATATAAACATATTGACTAGTCCATATAAACATATTGACTAGTCCATATTAACATACTGACTAGTCCATATAAACATACTGACTAGTCCATATTAACATACTGACTAGTCCATATAAACATACTGACTAGTCCATACTGACTAGTCCTTATAAACATACTGACTAGTCCATACTGACTAGTCCATATAAACATACTGACTAGTCCATATAAACATACTGACTAGTCCATATAAACATACTGACTAGTCCATACTGACTAGTCCATATAACCATACTGACTAGTCCATATAACCATACTGACTAGTCCATATAAACATACTGACTAGTCCATACTGACTAGTCCATATAACCATACTGACTAGTCCATACTGACTAGTCCATATAAACATACTGACTAGTCCATACTGACTAGTCCATATAAACATACTGACTAGTCCATACTGACTAGTCCATATAAACATACTGACTAGTCCATACTGACTAGTCCATATAACCATACTGACTAGTCCATACTGACTAGTCCATATAAACATACTGACTAGTCCATACTGACTAGTCCATATAAACATACTGACTAGTCCATACTGACTAGTCCATATAAACATACTGACTAGTCCATATAAACATACTGACTAGTCCATATAAACATACTGACTAGTCCATACTGACTAGTCCATATAACCATACTGACTAGTCCATATAACCATACTGACTAGTCCATATAAACATACTGACTAGTCCATACTGACTAGTCCATATAACCATACTGACTAGTCCATACTGACTAGTCCATATAAACATACTGACTAGTCCATACTGACTAGTCCATATAAACATACTGACTAGTCCATACTGACTAGTCCATATAAACATACTGACTAGTCCATACTGACTAGTCCATATAACCATACTGACTAGTCCATACTGACTAGTCCATATAAACATACTGACTAGTCCATACTGACTAGTCCATATAAACATACTGACTAGTCCATACTGACTAGTCCATATAAACATACTGACTAGTCCATATAAACATACTGACTAGTCCATACTGACTAGTCCATATAAACATACTGACTAGTCCATACTGACTAGTCCATATAAACATACTGACTAGTCCATATAAACATACTGACTAGTCCATACTGACTAGTCCATATAAACATAATGACTAGTCCATACTGACTAGTCCATATAAACATACTGACTAGTCCATATAAACATACTGACTAGTCCATACTGACTAGTCCATATAAACATACTGACTAGTCCATACTGACTAGTCCATATAAACATACTGACTAGTCCATATAAACATACTGACTAGTCCATATAAACATACTGACTAGTCCATATAAACATACTGACTAGTCCATATAACCATACTGACTAGTCCATATAAACATACTGACTAGTCCATATAAACATACTGACTAGTCCATATAACCATACTGACTAGTCCATATAAACATACTGACTAGTCCATATAAACATACTGACTAGTCCATATAAACATACTGACTAGTCCATACTGACTAGTCCATATAAACATACTGACTAGTCCATACTGACTAGTCCATATAAACATACTGACTAGTCCATATAAACATACTGACTAGTCCATAGAAACATACTGACTAGTCCATATTAACATACTGACTAGTCCATATAAACATACTGACTAGTCCATATAAACATACTGACTAGTCCATATAAACATACTGACTAGTCCATACTGACTAGTCCATATAAACATACTGACTAGTCCATATAAACATACTGACTAGTCCATATAAACATACTGACTAGTCCATATTAACATACTGACTAGTCCATATAAACATACTGACTAGTCCATATAAACATACTGACTAGTCCATATAAACATACTGACTAGTCCATATAACCATACTGACTAGTCCATATAAACATACTGACTAGTCCATATAAACATACTGACTAGTCCATATAACCATACTGACTAGTCCATATAAACATACTGACTAGTCCATATAAACATACTGACTAGTCCATATAAACATACTGACTAGTCCATACTGACTAGTCCATATAAACATACTGACTAGTCCATACTGACTAGTCCATATAAACATACTGACTAGTCCATATAAACATACTGACTAGTCCATATAAACATACTGACTAGTCCATATAAACATACTGACTAGTCCATATTAACATACTGACTAGTCCATATAAACATACTGACTAGTCCATATAAACATACTGACTAGTCCATATAAACATACTGACTAGTCCATACTGACTAGTCCATATAAACATACTGACTAGTCCATATAAACATACTGACTAGTCCATATAAACATACTGACTAGTCCATATTAACATACTGACTAGTCCATATTAACATACTGACTAGTCCATATAAACATACTGACTAGTCCATATAAACATACTGACTAGTCCATATAAACATACTGACTAGTCCATACTGACTAGTCCATATAAACATACTGACTAGTCCATACTGACTAGTCCATATAAACATACTGACTAGTCCTTATAAACATACTGACTAGTCCATATAAACAGACTGACTAGTCCATACTGACTAGTCCATATAAACATACTGACTAGTCCATATAAACATACTGACTAGTCCATATAAACATACAGACTAGTCCATATAAACATACTGACTAGTCCATATAAACATACTGACTAGTCCATATAAACATACAGACTAGTCCATATAAACATACTGACTAGTCCATATAAACATACTGACTAGTCCATATAAACATACTGACTAGTCCATATTAACATACTGACTAGTCCATATAAACATACTGACTAGTCCATATAAACATACTGACTAGTCCATATAAACATACTGACTAGTCCATATAAACATATTGACTAGTCCATATAAACATACTGACTAGTCCATATAAACATACTGACTAGTCCATATAAACATACTGACTAGTCCATATAAACATACTGACTAGTCCATATAAACATACTGACTAGTCCATATAAACATACTGACTAGTCCATATAAACATACTGACTAGTACATACTGACTAGTCCATATAAACATACTGACTAGTCCATATAAACATACTGACTAGTCCATACTGACTAGTCCATATAAACATACTGACTAGTCCATATTAACATACTGACTAGTCCATATTAACATACTGACTAGTCCATATAAACATACTGACTAGTCCATATAAACATACTGACTAGTCCATATAAACATACTGACTAGTCCATATAAACATACTGACTAGTCCATATAAACATATTGACTAGTCCATATAAACATACTGACTAGTCCATATAAACATACTGACTAGTCCATATAAACATACTGACTAGTCCATATAAACATACTGACTAGTCCATATAAACATACTGACTAGTCCATATTAACATACTGACTAGTCCATATTAACATACTGACTAGTCCATATTAACATACTGACTAGTCCATATTAACATACTGACTAGTCCATATAAACATACTGACTAGTCCATATAAACATACTGACTAGTCCATATAAACATATTGACTAGTCCATATTAACATATTGACTAGTCCATATTAACATACTGACTAGTCCATATTAACATATCCTCAACACTGGGGCCCCACAAGGTTGCGTTCTGAGCCCTCTCCTGTACTCCCTGTTCACCCACGACTGCGTGGCCACGCACGCCTCCAACTCAATCATCAAGTTTGCGGACGACACAACAGTGGTAGGCTTGATTACCAACAACGATGAGACGGCCTACAGGGAGGAGGTGAGGGCCCTCGGAGTGTGGTGTCAGGAAAACAACCTCACACTCAACGTCAACAAAACTAAGGAGATGATTGTGGACTTCAGGAAACAGCAGAGGGAACACCCCCCTATCCACATCGATGGAACAGTAGTGGAGAGGGTAGCAAGTTTTAAGTTCCTCGGCATACACATCACAGACAAACTGAATTGGTCCACTCACACAGACAGCATCGTGAAGAAGGCGCAGCAGCGCCTCTTCAACCTCAGGAGGCTGAAGAAATTCGGCTTGTCACCAAAAGCACTCACAAACTTCTACAGATGCACAATCGAGAGCATCCTGGCGGGCTGTATCACCGCCTGGTATGGCAACTGCACCGCCCTCAACCGTAAGGCTCTCCAGAGGGTAGTGAGGTCTGCACAACGCATCACCGGGGGCAAACTACCTGCCCTCCAGGACACCTACACCACCCGATGTCACAGGAAGGCCATAAAGATCATCAAGGACATCAACCACCCGAGCCACTGCCTGTTCACCCCGCTATCATCCAGAAGGCGAGGTCAGTACAGGTGCATCAAAGCTGGGACCGAGAGACTGAAAAACAGCTTCTATCTCAAGGCCATCAGACTGTTAAACAGCCACCACTAACACTGAGTGGCTGCTGCCAACACACTGACACTGACTCAACTCCAGCCACTTTAATAATGGGAATTGATGGGAAATGATGTAAATATATCACTAGCCACTTTAAACAATGCTACCTTATATAAATGTTACTTACCCTACATTATTCATCTCATACGCATACGTATATACTGTACTCTATATCATCGACGGTATCCTTATGTAATACATGTATCACTAGCCACTTTATACTATACTATGCCACTTTGTTTACATACTCATCTCATTTGTACATACTGTACCCGATACCATCTACTGTATCTTGCCTATGCTGCTCTGTACCATCACTCATTCATATATCCTTATGTACATATTCTTTATCCCCTTACACTGTGTACAAGACAGTAGTTTGGAATTGTTAGTTAGATTACTTGTTATTACTGCATTGTCGGAACTAGAAGCACAAGCATTTCGCTACACTCGCATTAACATCTGCTAACCATGTGTATGTGACAAATAAAATTTGATTTGATTTGATACTGACTAGTCCATATTAACATACTGACTAGTCCATATAAACATATTGACTAGTCCATATAAACATATTGACTAGTCCATATTAACATACTGACTAGTCCATATAAACATACTGACTAGTCCATATTAACATACTGACTAGTCCATATAAACATACTGACTAGTCCATACTGACTAGTCCTTATAAACATACTGACTAGTCCATACTGACTAGTCCATATAAACATACTGACTAGTCCATATAAACATACTGACTAGTCCATATAAACATACTGACTAGTCCATACTGACTAGTCCATATAACCATACTGACTAGTCCATATAACCATACTGACTAGTCCATATAAACATACTGACTAGTCCATACTGACTAGTCCATATAACCATACTGACTAGTCCATACTGACTAGTCCATATAAACATACTGACTAGTCCATACTGACTAGTCCATATAAACATACTGACTAGTCCATACTGACTAGTCCATATAAACATACTGACTAGTCCATACTGACTAGTCCATATAACCATACTGACTAGTCCATACTGACTAGTCCATATAAACATACTGACTAGTCCATACTGACTAGTCCATATAAACATACTGACTAGTCCATACTGACTAGTCCATATAAACATACTGACTAGTCCATATAAACATACTGACTAGTCCATATAAACATACTGACTAGTCCATACTGACTAGTCCATATAACCATACTGACTAGTCCATATAACCATACTGACTAGTCCATATAAACATACTGACTAGTCCATACTGACTAGTCCATATAACCATACTGACTAGTCCATACTGACTAGTCCATATAAACATACTGACTAGTCCATACTGACTAGTCCATATAAACATACTGACTAGTCCATACTGACTAGTCCATATAAACATACTGACTAGTCCATACTGACTAGTCCATATAACCATACTGACTAGTCCATACTGACTAGTCCATATAAACATACTGACTAGTCCATACTGACTAGTCCATATAAACATACTGACTAGTCCATACTGACTAGTCCATATAAACATACTGACTAGTCCATATAAACATACTGACTAGTCCATACTGACTAGTCCATATAAACATACTGACTAGTCCATACTGACTAGTCCATATAAACATACTGACTAGTCCATATAAACATACTGACTAGTCCATACTGACTAGTCCATATAAACATAATGACTAGTCCATACTGACTAGTCCATATAAACATACTGACTAGTCCATATAAACATACTGACTAGTCCATACTGACTAGTCCATATAAACATACTGACTAGTCCATACTGACTAGTCCATATAAACATACTGACTAGTCCATATAAACATACTGACTAGTCCATATAAACATACTGACTAGTCCATATAAACATACTGACTAGTCCATATAAACATACTGACTAGTCCATATAAACATACTGACTAGTCCATATAAACATACTGACTAGTCCATATAACCATACTGACTAGTCCATATAAACATACTGACTAGTCCATATAAACATACTGACTAGTCCATATAAACATACTGACTAGTCCCATACTGACTAGTCCATATAAACATACTGACTAGTCCATACTGACTAGTCCATATAAACATACTGACTAGTCCATATAAACATACTGACTAGTCCATATAAACATACTGACTAGTCCATATAAACATACTGACTAGTCCATATAAACATACTGACTAGTCCATATAAACATACTGACTAGTCCATATAAACATACTGACTAGTCCATACTGACTAGTCCATATAAACATACTGACTAGTCCATATAAACATACTGACTAGTCCATATAAACATACTGACTAGTCCATATTAACATACTGACTAGTCCATATAAACATACTGACTAGTCCATATAAACATACTGACTAGTCCATATAAACATACTGACTAGTCCATATAACCATACTGACTAGTCCATATAAACATACTGACTAGTCCATATAAACATACTGACTAGTCCATATAACCATACTGACTAGTCCATATAAACATACTGACTAGTCCATATAAACATACTGACTAGTCCATATAAACATACTGACTAGTCCATACTGACTAGTCCATATAAACATACTGACTAGTCCATACTGACTAGTCCATATAAACATACTGACTAGTCCATATAAACATACTGACTAGTCCATATAAACATACTGACTAGTCCATATTAACATACTGACTAGTCCATATAAACATACTGACTAGTCCATATAAACATACTGACTAGTCCATATAAACATACTGACTAGTCCATACTGACTAGTCCATATAAACATACTGACTAGTCCATATAAACATACTGACTAGTCCATATAAACATACTGACTAGTCCATATTAACATACTGACTAGTCCATATTAACATACTGACTAGTCCATATAAACATACTGACTAGTCCATATAAACATACTGACTAGTCCATATAAACATACTGACTAGTCCATACTGACTAGTCCATATAAACATACTGACTAGTCCATACTGACTAGTCCATATAAACATACTGACTAGTCCTTATAAACATACTAACTAGTCCATATAAACAGACTGACTAGTCCATACTGACTAGTCCATATAAACATACTGACTAGTCCATATAAACATACTGACTAGTCCATATAAACATACAGACTAGTCCATATAAACATACTGACTAGTCCATATAAACATACTGACTAGTCCATATAAACATACTGACTAGTCCATATTAACATACTGACTAGTCCATATAAACATACTGACTAGTCCATATAAACATACTGACTAGTCCATATAAACATACTGACTAGTCCATATAAACATATTGACTAGTCCATATAAACATACTGACTAGTCCATATAAACATACTGACTAGTCCATATAAACATACTGACTAGTCCATATAAACATACTGACTAGTCCATATAAACATACTGACTAGTCCATATAAACATACTGACTAGTCCATATAAACATACTGACTAGTACATACTGACTAGTCCATATAAACATACTGACTAGTCCATATAAACATACTGACTAGTCCATACTGACTAGTCCATATAAACATACTGACTAGTCCATATTAACATACTGACTAGTCCATATTAACATACTGACTAGTCCATATAAACATACTGACTAGTCCATATAAACATACTGACTAGTCCATATAAACATACTGACTAGTCCATATAAACATACTGACTAGTCCATATAAACATATTGACTAGTCCATATAAACATACTGACTAGTCCATATAAACATACTGACTAGTCCATATAAACATACTGACTAGTCCATATAAACATACTGACTAGTCCATATAAACATACTGACTAGTCCATATAAACATACTGACTAGTCCATATAAACATACTGACTAGTCCATACTGACTAGTCCATATAAACATACTGACTAGTCCATATTAACATACTGACTAGTCCATATTAACATACTGACTAGTCCATATTAACATACTGACTAGTCCATATTAACATACTGACTGGTCCATATAAACATACTGACTAGTCCATATAAACATACTGACTAGTCCATACTGACTAGTCCATATAAACATACTGACTAGTCCATATAAACATACTGACTAGTCCATATAAACATACTGACTAGTCCATATAAACATACTGACTAGTCCATACTGACTAGTCCATATAAACATACTGACTAGTCCATATAAACATACTGACTAGTCCATATAAACATACTGACTAGTCCATATAAACATACTGACTAGTCCATACTGACTAGTCCATATAAACATACTGACTAGTCCATATTAACATACTGACTAGTCCATATAAACATACTGACTAGTCCATACTGACTAGTCCATATAAACATACTGACTAGTCCATATAAACATACTGACTAGTCCATATAAACATACTGACTAGTCCATATAAACATACTGACTAGTCCATATAAACATACTGACTAGTCCATATTGACTAGTCCATATAAACATACTGACTAGTCCATATTAACATACTGACTAGTCCATATAAACATACTGACTAGTCCATACTGACTAGTCCATATAAACATACTGACTAGTCCATATAAACATACTGACTAGTCCATACTGACTAGTCCATATAAACATACTGACTAGTCCATATAAACATACTGACTAGTCCATATAAACATATTGACTAGTCCATATAAACATACTGACTAGTCCATATGAACATACTGACTAGTCCATATAAACATACTGACTAGTCCATATAAACATACTGACTAGTCCATACTGACTAGTCCATATAAACATACTGACTAGTCCATATAAACATACTGACTAGTCCATATAAACATACTGACTAGTCCGTATAACCATACTGACTAGTCCATATAAACATACTGACTAGTCCATACTGACTAGTCCATATAAACATACTGACTAGTCCATACTGACTAGTCCATATAAACATACTGACTAGTCCATACTGACTAGTCCATATAAACATACTGACTAGTCCATATAAACATACTGACTAGTCCATATAAACATACTGACTAGTCCATACTGACTAGTCCATATAAACATACTGACTAGTCCATATAAACATACTGACTAGTCCATATAAACATACTGACTAGTCCATATAAACATACTGACTAGTCCATATAAACATACTGACTAGTCCATATAAACATACTGACTAGTCCATATAAACATACTGACTAGTCCATATAAACATACTGACTAGTCCATATTAACATACTGACTAGTCCATATAAACATACTGACTAGTCCATATAAACATACTGACTAGTCCATACTGACTAGTCCATATAAACATACTGACTAGTCCATACTGATTAGTCCATATAAACATACTGACTAGTCCATATAAACATACTGACTAGTCCATATAAACATACTGACTAGTCCATATTAACATACTGACTAGTCCATATTAACATACTGACTAGTCCATATAAACATACTGACTAGTCCATATAAACATACTGACTAGTCCATATAAACATACTGACTAGTCCATACTGACTAGTCCATATAAACATACTGACTAGTCCATACTGACTAGTCCATATAAACATACTGACTAGTCCATATAAACATACTGACTAGTCCATATAAACAGACTGACTAGTCCATACTGACTAGTCCATATAAACATACTGACTAGTCCATATAAACATACTGACTAGTCCATATAAACATACAGACTAGTCCATATAAACATACTGACTAGTCCATATAAACATACTGACTACTCCATATAAACATACAGACTAGTCCATATAAACATACTGACTAGTCCATATAAACATACTGACTAGTCCATATAAACATACTGACTAGTCCATATTAACATACTGACTAGTCCATATAAACATACTGACTAGTCCATATAAACATACTGACTAGTCCATATAAACATACTGACTAGTCCATATAAACATACTGACTAGTCCATATAAACATATTGACTAGTCCATATAAACATACTGACTAGTCCATATAAACATACTGACTAGTCCATATAAACATACTGACTAGTCCATATAAACATACTGACTAGTCCATATAAACATACTGACTAGTACATACTGACTAGTCCATATAAACATACTGACTAGTCCATATAAACATACTGACTAGTCCATACTGACTAGTCCATATAAACATACTGACTAGTCCATATAAACATACTGACTAGTCCATATTAACATACTGACTAGTCCATATTAACATACTGACTAGTCCATATAAACATACTGACTAGTCCATATAAACATACTGACTAGTCCATATAAACATACTGACTAGTCCATATAAACATACTGACTAGTCCATATAAACATACTGACTAGTACATACTGACTAGTCCATATAAACATACTGACTAGTCCATATAAACATACTGACTAGTCCATACTGACTAGTCCATATAAACATACTGACTAGTCCATATTAACATACTGACTAGTCCATATTAACATACTGACTAGTCCATATAAACATACTGACTAGTCCATATAAACATACTGACTAGTCCATATAAACATACTGACTAGTCCATATAAACATACTGACTAGTCCATATAAACATATTGACTAGTCCATATAAACATACTGACTAGTCCATATAAACATACTGACTAGTCCATATAAACATACTGACTAGTCCATATAAACATACTGACTAGTCCATACTGACTAGTCCATATAAACATACTGACTAGTCCATATAAACATACTGACTAGTCCATACTGACTAGTCCATATAAACATACTGACTAGTCCATATTAACATACTGACTAGTCCATATTAACATACTGACTAGTCCATATTAACATACTGACTAGTCCATATTAACATACTGACTGGTCCATATAAACATACTGACTAGTCCATATAAACATACTGACTAGTCCATATAAACATACTGACTAGTCCATATAAACATACTGACTAGTCCATATAAACATACTGACTAGTCCATATAAACATACTGACTAGTCCATACTGACTAGTCCATATAAACATACTGACTAGTCCATATAAACATACTGACTAGTCCATATAAACATACTGACTAGTCCATATAAACATACTGACTAGTCCATACTGACTAGTCCATATAAACATACTGACTAGTCCATATTAACATACTGACTAGTCCATATAAACATACTGACTAGTCCATACTGACTAGTCCATATAAACATACTGACTAGTCCATATAAACATACTGACTAGTCCATATAAACATACTGACTAGTCCATATTGACTAGTCCATATAAACATACTGACTAGTCCATATTAACATACTGACTAGTCCATATAAACATACTGACTAGTCCATACTGACTAGTCCATATAAACATACTGACTAGTCCATACTGACTAGTCCATATAAACATACTGACTAGTCCATATAAACATACTGACTAGTCCATATAAACATACTGACTAGTCCATATAAACATACTGACTAGTCCATATAAACATACTGACTAGTCCATATAAACATACTGACTAGTCATATAAACATACTGACTAGTCCATATAAACATACTGACTAGTCCATACTGACTAGTCCATATAAACATACTGACTAGTCCTTATAAACATACTGACTAGTCCATATAAACAGACTGACTAGTCCATACTGACTAGTCCATATAAACATACTGACTAGTCCATATAAACATACTGACTAGTCCATATAAACATACTGACTAGTCCATATAAACATACTGACTAGTCCATATAAACATACTGACTAGTCCATATAAACATACAGACTAGTCCATATAAACATACTGACTAGTCCATATAAACATACTGACTAGTCCATATAAACATACTGACTAGTCCATATTAACATACTGACTAGTCCATATAAACATACTGACTAGTCCATATAAACATACTGACTAGTCCATATAAACATACTGACTAGTCCATATAAACATATTGACTAGTCCATATAAACATACTGACTAGTCCATATAAACATACTGACTAGTCCATATAAACATACTGACTAGTCCATATAAACATACTGACTAGTCCATATAAACATACTGACTAGTCCATATAAACATACTGACTAGTCCATATAAACATACTGACTAGTACATACTGACTAGTCCATATAAACATACTGACTAGTCCATATAAACATACTGACTAGTCCATACTGACTAGTCCATATAAACATACTGACTAGTCCATATTAACATACTGACTAGTCCATATTAACATACTGACTAGTCCATATAAACATACTGACTAGTCCATATAAACATACTGACTAGTCCATATAAACATACTGACTAGTCCATATAAACATACTGACTAGTCCATATAAACATATTGACTAGTCCATATAAACATACTGACTAGTCCATATAAACATACTGACTAGTCCATATAAACATACTGACTAGTCCATATAAACATACTGACTAGTCCATATAAACATACTGACTAGTCCATATAAACATACTGACTAGTCCATATAAACATACTGACTAGTCCATACTGACTAGTCCATATAAACATACTGACTAGTCCATATTAACATACTGACTAGTCCATATTAACATACTGACTAGTCCATATTAACATACTGACTAGTCCATATTAACATACTGACTGGTCCATATAAACATACTGACTAGTCCATATAAACATACTGACTAGTCCATATAAACTGACTAGTCCATATAAACATACTGACTAGTCCATATAAACATACTGACTAGTCCATATAAACATACTGACTAGTCCATATAAACATACTGACTAGTCCATACTGACTAGTCCATATAAACATACTGACTAGTCCATATAAACATACTGACTAGTCCATATAAACATACTGACTAGTCCATATAAACATACTGACTAGTCCATACTGACTAGTCCATATAAACATACTGACTAGTCCATATTAACATACTGACTAGTCCATATAAACATACTGACTAGTCCATACTGACTAGTCCATATAAACATACTGACTAGTCCATATAAACATACTGACTAGTCCATATAAACATACTGACTAGTCCATATAAACATACTGACTAGTCCATATTGACTAGTCCATATAAACATACTGACTAGTCCATATTAACATACTGACTAGTCCATATAAACATACTGACTAGTCCATACTGACTAGTCCATATAAACATACTGACTAGTCCATATAAACATACTGACTAGTCCATACTGACTAGTCCATATAAACATACTGACTAGTCCATATAAACATACTGACTAGTCCATATAAACATATTGACTAGTCCATATAAACATACTGACTAGTCCATATGAACATACTGACTAGTCCATATAAACATACTGACTAGTCCATATAAACATACTGACTAGTCCATACTGACTAGTCCATATAAACATACTGACTAGTCCATATAAACATACTGACTAGTCCATATAAACATACTGACTAGTCCGTATAACCATACTGACTAGTCCATATAAACATACTGACTAGTCCATACTGACTAGTCCATATAAACATACTGACTAGTCCATACTGACTAGTCCATATAAACATACTGACTAGTCCATACTGACTAGTCCATATAAACATACTGACTAGTCCATATAAACATACTGACTAGTCCATATAAACATACTGACTAGTCCATACTGACTAGTCCATATAAACATACTGACTAGTCCATATAAACATACTGACTAGTCCATATAAACATACTGACTAGTCCATATAAACATACTGACTAGTCCATATAAACATACTGACTAGTCCATATAAACATACTGACTAGTCCATATAAACATACTGACTAGTCCATATAAACATACTGACTAGTCCATATTAACATACTGACTAGTCCATATAAACATACTGACTAGTCCATATAAACATACTGACTAGTCCATACTGACTAGTCCATATAAACATACTGACTAGTCCATACTGACTAGTCCATATAAACATACTGACTAGTCCATATAAACATACTGACTAGTCCATATAAACATACTGACTAGTCCATATTAACATACTGACTAGTCCATATAAACATACTGACTAGTCCATATAAACATACTGACTAGTCCATATAAACATACTGACTAGTCCATATAAACATACTGACTAGTCCATACTGACTAGTCCATATAAACATACTGACTAGTCCATATAAACATACTGACTAGTCCATATAAACATACTGACTAGTCCATATAAACATACTGACTAGTCCATATAAACAGACTGACTAGTCCATACTGACTAGTCCATATAAACATACTGACTAGTCCATATAAACATACTGACTAGTCCATATAAACATACAGACTAGTCCATATAAACATACTGACTAGTCCATATAAACATACTGACTACTCCATATAAACATACAGACTAGTCCATATAAACATACTGACTAGTCCATATAAACATACTGACTAGTCCATATAAACATACTGACTAGTCCATATTAACATACTGACTAGTCCATATAAACATACTGACTAGTCCATATAAACATACTGACTAGTCCATATAAACATACTGACTAGTCCATATAAACATACTGACTAGTCCATATAAACATATTGACTAGTCCATATAAACATACTGACTAGTCCATATAAACATACTGACTAGTCCATATAAACATACTGACTAGTCCATATAAACATACTGACTAGTCCATATAAACATACTGACTAGTACATACTGACTAGTCCATATAAACATACTGACTAGTCCATATAAACATACTGACTAGTCCATACTGACTAGTCCATATAAACATACTGACTAGTCCATATAAACATACTGACTAGTCCATATTAACATACTGACTAGTCCATATTAACATACTGACTAGTCCATATAAACATACTGACTAGTCCATATAAACATACTGACTAGTCCATATAAACATACTGACTAGTCCATATAAACATACTGACTAGTCCATATAAACATACTGACTAGTACATACTGACTAGTCCATATAAACATACTGACTAGTCCATATAAACATACTGACTAGTCCATACTGACTAGTCCATATAAACATACTGACTAGTCCATATTAACATACTGACTAGTCCATATTAACATACTGACTAGTCCATATAAACATACTGACTAGTCCATATAAACATACTGACTAGTCCATATAAACATACTGACTAGTCCATATAAACATACTGACTAGTCCATATAAACATATTGACTAGTCCATATAAACATACTGACTAGTCCATATAAACATACTGACTAGTCCATATAAACATACTGACTAGTCCATATAAACATACTGACTAGTCCATACTGACTAGTCCATATAAACATACTGACTAGTCCATATAAACATACTGACTAGTCCATACTGACTAGTCCATATAAACATACTGACTAGTCCATATTAACATACTGACTAGTCCATATTAACATACTGACTAGTCCATATTAACATACTGACTAGTCCATATTAACATACTGACTGGTCCATATAAACATACTGACTAGTCCATATAAACATACTGACTAGTCCATATAAACATACTGACTAGTCCATATAAACATACTGACTAGTCCATATAAACATACTGACTAGTCCATATAAACATACTGACTAGTCCATACTGACTAGTCCATATAAACATACTGACTAGTCCATATAAACATACTGACTAGTCCATATAAACATACTGACTAGTCCATATAAACATACTGACTAGTCCATACTGACTAGTCCATATAAACATACTGACTAGTCCATATTAACATACTGACTAGTCCATATAAACATACTGACTAGTCCATACTGACTAGTCCATATAAACATACTGACTAGTCCATATAAACATACTGACTAGTCCATATAAACATACTGACTAGTCCATATTGACTAGTCCATATAAACATACTGACTAGTCCATATTAACATACTGACTAGTCCATATAAACATACTGACTAGTCCATACTGACTAGTCCATATAAACATACTGACTAGTCCATACTGACTAGTCCATATAAACATACTGACTAGTCCATATAAACATACTGACTAGTCCATATAAACATACTGACTAGTCCATATAAACATACTGACTAGTCCATATAAACATACTGACTAGTCCATATAAACATACTGACTAGTCCATATAAACATACTGACTAGTCCATACTGACTAGTCCATATAAATATACTGACTAGTCCATATAAACATACTGACTAGTCCATATAAACATACTGACTAGTCCATATAACCATACTGACTAGTCCATATAAACATACTGACTAGTCCATATAAACATACTGACTAGTCCATACTGACTAGTCCATATAAACATACTGACTAGTCCATACTGACTAGTCCATATAAACATACTGACTAGTCCATATAAACATACTGACTAGTCCATATAAACATACTGACTAGTCCATACTGACTAGTCCATATAAACATACTGACTAGTCCATATAAACATACTGACTAGTCCATATAAACATACTGACTAGTCCATATAAACATACTGACTAGTCCATATAAACATACTGACTAGTCCATATAAACATACTGACTAGTCCATATTAACATACTGACTAGTCCATATTAACATACTGACTAGTCCATATTAACATACTGACTAGTTCATATAAACATATTGACTAGTCCATATAAACATACTGACTAGTCCATATAAACATACTGACTAGTCCATATAAACATACTGACTAGTCCATATAAACATACTGACTAGTCCATATAAACATACTGACTAGTCCATATTAACATACTGACTACCTTATACAAGATGATCATATTAGCTTTTTTTTTTATTGAATCAGGTGTTCTGTGTTGAGTTCCCCCGAAGTCTCTGAAGATAAAGTCTGACTCAGAAAATCCAATGAAGATATCAAAGAGCCTGTGTCCCAAATAGAATCCTACATTCCTGTCCTACACTCTTAGAAAAAAAGCTAGAACCTAAAAAACCTAGAAAAGGGCTATTGGGCTGTTCCTGTAGGAGAACGCTTTTTGGTTCCAGATTAAACCCTTTTGGGTTTCATGTAGAACCCTTTCCACAGAGGGTTCTACATGAAACCCAAAGGGGTTCTACCTGGAACCAAAAAGAGTTCTACCTGGAATCAAAAAGCGTTCTCCTAAAGGGACAGCCCCCCAAAACTTTTGGAACCCTTTTTTCTAAGTGTGTATTCCCTATGGTCAAACGTAGTGCACTACATAGGAAATAGGGTGCCATTTGGGACACAACCATGTAATTCTCATCTTGGGGGACAGTGACCCTGTGCAGCGCGTGTCACTGTTATCCCAGATGATATCACCGTGGCGTGAGTCAAATCACCCAGAACAACATCAGCACAATAGATTCACACACACACACGCACAGACAGACGCACACACATGCGCACACACACACACACACACACACACACAGACAGACGCACACACACAGACGCACACACATGCGCACACACACAGACAACATCACAGAAACACCAGAGCCATCATCATTACACAGACAGAAGCAACAGAAGTTTTGATCAGAATGAAGCTTCCTTTAATGAAAGAGAGAGAAATAAAGAGAGAGAGGAGAAAGAGAGAGAGGAGAGAGGGGAGAAAAGAGAAAGATATCAAATCATCATTATGTTTGCTTTGGCAATGCATGTGGTAACACGGTCCATGCCAATAAAGCCATTTGAATTTGAGAGAGAGGAGAAAGAGAAAGACCGAGAGACAAAGAGAGAGAGAGAGAGAGAAAGAGAGAGAGAGAGAGAGATGATGATGGAAAGAGTGAGAGAGTCAGCAACAACAGGGATAAGGTCAATTCACAGCTTGGATTGTAACTTCTGAACACAAACACACGGCATAGTCTAACAGAGACAGTAGACAGTAGACAGTAGACTGCAGACTGTAGGCAGTAGGCATTAAACAGTAGGCAGCAGATGGCAGTAGGCAGAAGACAGTAGGAGGTAGGCAGTAGACAGTAGGCAGTAGACAGTAGGCAGTAGGCAGCAGATGGCAGTAGGCAGAAGACAGTAGGCAGTAGGGTGGCAGTAGACTGGCAGTAGGCAGAAGACAGTAGGCAGAAGACAGTAGGCAGTAGGCTGGTAGTAGACTGGCAGTAGGCAGAAGACAGTAGGCAGTAGGCAGCAGATGGCAGTAGGCAGTAGGCTGGCAGTAGACAGTAGGCAGTAGGCATCAGATGGCAGTAGGCAGAAGACAGTAGGCAGTAGGCTGGCAGTAGACAGTAGGCAGTAGACAGCAGATGGCAGTAGGCAGAAGACAGTAGGCAGTAGGCTGGCAGAGGCTGGCAGTAGGCAGAAGACAGTAGGCAGAAGACAGTAAGCAGTAGGCTGGCAGTAGACTGGCAGTAGGCAGAAGACAGTAGGCAGAAGACAGTAGGCAGTAGGCTGGCAGTAGGCTGGCAGTAGGCAGAAGACAGTAGTCAGAAGACAGTAGGCAGTAGGCTGGCAGTAGGCTGGCAGTAGGCAGAAGACAGTAGGCAGAAGACAGTAGGCAGTAGGCTGGCAGTAGACTGGCAGTAGGCAGAAGATAGTAGGCAGAAGACAGTAGGCAGTAGGCTGGCAGTAGGCTGGCAGTAGGCAGAAGACAGTAGGCAGTAGGCTGGCAGTAGGCTGGCAGTAGGCAGAAGACAGTAGGCAGTAGGCTGGCAGTAGGCTGGCAGTAGGCAGAAGACAGTAGGCAGTAGGCTGGCAGTAGGCTGGCAGTAGGCTGGCAGTAGGCAGAATACAGTAAGCAGTAGGCTGGCAGTAGGCTGGCAGTAGGCAGAAGACAGTAGGCAGTAGGCTGGCAGTAGGCAGAAGACAGTAGGCAGTAGGATGGCAGTAGGCAGAAGACAGTAGGCAGTAGGCTGGCAGTAGGCAGAAGACAGTAGGCAGTAGATAGTAGGCAGAAGACAGTAGGCAGTAGATAGCAGGCAGTAGACTGGCAGTAGGCAGAAGACAGTAGGCAGAAGACAGTAGGCAGTAGGCTGGTAGTAGACTGGCAGTAGGCAGAAGACAGTAGGCAGTAGGCAGCAGATGGCAGTAGGCAGTAGGCTGGCAGTAGACAGTAGGCAGTAGGCATCAGATGGCAGTAGGCAGAAGACAGTAGGCAGTAGGCTGGCAGTAGACAGTAGGCAGTAGACAGCAGATGGCAGTAGGCAGAAGACAGTAGGCAGTAGGCTGGCAGAGGCTGGCAGTAGGCAGAAGACAGTAGGCAGAAGACAGTAAGCAGTAGGCTGGCAGTAGACTGGCAGTAGGCAGAAGACAGTAGGCAGAAGACAGTAGGCAGTAGGCTGGCAGTAGGCTGGCAGTAGGCAGAAGACAGTAGTCAGAAGACAGTAGGCAGTAGGCTGGCAGTAGGCTGGCAGTAGGCAGAAGACAGTAGGCAGAAGACAGTAGGCAGTAGGCTGGCAGTAGACTGGCAGTAGGCAGAAGATAGTAGGCAGAAGACAGTAGGCAGTAGGCTGGCAGTAGGCTGGCAGTAGGCAGAAGACAGTAGGCAGTAGGCTGGCAGTAGGCTGGCAGTAGGCAGAAGACAGTAGGCAGTAGGCTGGCAGTAGGCTGGCAGTAGGCAGAAGACAGTAGGCAGTAGGCTGGCAGTAGGCTGGCAGTAGGCTGGCAGTAGGCAGAATACAGTAAGCAGTAGGCTGGCAGTAGGCTGGCAGTAGGCAGAAGACAGTAGGCAGTAGGCTGGCAGTAGGCAGAAGACAGTAGGCAGTAGGATGGCAGTAGGCAGAAGACAGTAGGCAGTAGGCTGGCAGTAGGCAGAAGACAGTAGGCAGTAGATAGTAGGCAGAAGACAGTAGGCAGTAGATAGTAGACAGAAGACAGTAGGCAGTAGGCAGTAGATAGTAGACAGAAGACAGTAGGCAGTAGATAATAGACAGAAGACAGTAGGCAGTAGGCAGTAGATAGTAGACAGAAGACAGTAGGCAGAAGATAGTAGGCAGAAGACAGTAGGCAGTAGATAGTAGACAGAAGACAGTAGGCAGTAGATAGTAGACAGAAGACAGTAGGCAGTAGATAGTAGACAGAAGACAGTAGGCAGTAGATAGTAGGCAGAAGATAGTAGGCAGAAGACAGTAGGCAGTAGATAGTAGACAGAAGACAGTAGGCAGAAGACAGTAGGCAGAAGACAGTAGGCAGTAGATAGTAGGCAGAAGACAGTAGGCAGAAGATAGTGGGCAGAAGACAGTAGGCAGTAGATAGTAGACAGAAGACAGTAGGCAGTAGATAGTAGACAGAAGGCAGTAGATAGTAGGCAGTAGATAGTAGACAGAAGGCAGTAGATAGTAGGCAGAAGACAGTAGGCAGAAGACAGTAGGCAGTAGATAGTAGGCAGAAGACAGTAGGCAGAAGATAGTAGACAGAAGACAGTAGGCAGTAGATAGTAGACAGAAGACAGTAGGCAGTAGGCAGTAGATAGTAGACAGAAGACAGTAGGCAGTAGATAGTAGACAGAAGACAGTAGGCAGTAGATAGCAGGCAGTAGACATTAGGCAGTAGACAGTAGACAGTAGGCAGTAGACAGTAGGCAGTAGACAGTAGACATTAGACATTAGACAGTAGACATTAGGCAGTAGACAGTAGACAGTAGACATTAGACAGTAGACAGTAGACAGTAGACAGTAGGCAGTAGGCAGTAGACATTAGGCAGTAGGCAGTGGGCAGTAGACAGTAGACAGTAGGCAGTAGACATTAGGCAGTAGACATTAGGCAGTAGACATTAGGCAGTAGGCAGTAGACAGTAGACAGTAGGTAGTAGACAGTAGACAGTAGACATTAGGCAGTAGACAGTAGACATTAGGCAGTAGACAGTAGACAGTAGACAGTAGACAGTAGACATTAGGCAGTAGACAGTAGACAGTAGACAGTAGACAGTAGACATTAGGCAGTAGACATTAGGCAGTAGGCAGTAGACAGTAGGCAGTAGGCAGTAGGCAGTAGGCAGTAGGCAGTAGGCAGTAGACAGTAGGCAGTATGCAGTAGGCAGTATGCATTAGGCAGTAGGCAGTAGGCAGTAGACAGTAGGCAGTAGACAGTAGGCAGTAGACAGTAGACAGTAGGCAGTAGGCAATAGGCAGTAGACAGTAGACAGTAGACAGTAGACATTAGGCAGTAGACAGTAGACAGTAGACAGTAGACATTAGGCAGTAGACATTAGACATTAGGCAGTAGACATTAGGCAGTAGGCAGTAGACATTAGGCAGTAGACATTAGGCAGTAGACATTAGGCAGTAGGCAGTAGACAGTAGGCAGTAGGCAGTAGACAGTAGGCAGTAGGCAGTAGACAGTAGACATTAGGCAGTAGACAGTAGGCAGTAGACAGTAGACAGTAGCTAGTAGCTGGAAGGAGCAGAGCTCTCTCTCACCAGTAATGTCAGTTTGTTTGGCACCCAGACATTGCTCCTCTTGTGACAGCAGAGCCAGGGTTGGGGACAGGGGACAGAGGGTGAGGTCTGGAGAGGATAGGACAGAGAAGGGAGGACAGGGGATGAGGTCGGGTCTGTGTTGAACCCAGGTCATAAGCACAGTCAAGACCGTGTTAGCCTGCTGGGTGAAGCTTTGGCATTAGTTAGGTGGTCATCATACAACCCCCAGACAACCTCCAATACAGCATCCATCAATCAGCCATAATAATGATCAATAACACTCATGACCTGCTGGGAACCAGAGTACAGTAGTTGATGTTATGTTGTATCCAGATGTACAGGAAACATGTGCATAGCAGGAAGTAGTTTGGGGCTGCTGGGATTGTTTTTGTCTGTGCTACAGACGGCTAATACAGGACTAGTAAAGGCCCACTGCATATATATATGTACTGTATATATATTTTTTTAATCACAGGGTGTTGCAGCACCCTCAGCACCCTACTTCCCACGGCTATGCATCTGTGTAATCGTTAATGTACTGTAACTCCTATGGTCTTAACATGAAGGACTTCTTCATTATCTCCACAATCATCAGAGAGGCTGTGAGATTTACTGTAAACGTGCCAACGCCTCCATACAGAGTTACCGTGACGACCGCAGAGGTCCTGCTCCCAACAGGAAGTGTTGTGCTGCGAGGGGTTAATGAGAGCTTCCGTGTTGCCAGAGGGAATTGGGAAAGACCCTTTGTTCCTGCTGCGTCATTCTGACCCCATCACAGGCGTTTTCCATCTTCTGACACGTCAACAATTATTATAATCTTTTTAATATATATACAGGATATACTCATTCAAGGGCTTAAAAAAAAATTGTAAACTATTTTCTACATAAAAATGTAGAATAATAGTGAAGACATCAAAACTATGAAAAAACACATGGAATCCAATCATGTAGTAACCAAAAAAGTGTTAAACAAATCAAAATAGATTTTAGATTTGAGATTCTTCAAAGTAGCCACCCTTTGTCTTGATGACAGCTTTGCACACTCTTGGCATTCTCTCAACCAGCTTCACCTGGAATGCTTTTCCAACAGTCTTGAAGGAGTTCCCACATATGCTGAGCACTTGTTGGCTGCTTTTCCTTCACTCTGTGGTCAAATTCATCCCAAACCATCTCAATTGGATTGAGGTTGGGTGATTGTGGAAGTCATCTGATGCAGCAGTCCATCACTCTCATTATCCTTGGTCTAATAGCCCTTACACAGCCTGGAGGTGTGTTGGGTCATTGTCCTGTTGAAAAACAAATGATAGTCCCACTAAGCGCAAACCAGATGGGATGGCGTATCGCTGCAGAATGCTGTGGTAGCCATGCTGGTGAAGTGTGCCTTGAATTCTAATTAAATCACTGACGGTGTCACCAGCAAAGCACCGCCACACCATCACACCTCCTCCTCCATGCTTCACAGTGGGAACCACACATGCGGAGATCATCCATTCACCTACTCTGCCTCTCACAATGACACATCGGTTGGAACCAAAAATCGCAAATTTGGACTCATCAGACTAAAGGACAGATTTTCACCGGTCTAATGTCCATTGCTCATGTTTCTTGGCCCAAGCAAGTCTTTTCTTCTCATTGATGTCCTTTAGTAGTGGTTTCTTTGCAGCAATTCAATCATGAAGGCCTGATTCTGCCCTCTGAACAGTTGATGTTGAGATGTGTCTGTTACTTGAACTCTGTGAAGCATTTATTTAGGCTGCAATTTCTGAAGCTGGTAACTCTAATGAACTTATCCTCTGCAGCAGAGGTACCTCTGGGTCTTCCTTTCCTGTGGCGGTCCTCATGAGAGCCAGTTTCATCATAGCGCTTGATGGTTTTTACGACTAGACTTGAAGAAACTTTAAAAGTTCTTGACATTTCTCGTATTGACTGACCTTCATGTCTTAATTAAAGTAATGATGGGCTGTCGTTTCTCTTTGCTTATTTGAGCTGTTCTTGCCATAATATGAACTTGGTCTTTTACCAAATGTATACCCCACCTACCTTGTCACAACACAACTGATTGGCTCAAACGCATTAAGAAGGAAAGAAATTCCACAAATTAACTTTTAATGAGGCACACCCTTTAATTGAAATGCATTCCAGGTGACTACCTCATTAAGCTGGTTGAGAGAATGCCAAGAGTGTGCAAAGCTGTCATCAAGACAAAGGGTGGCTACTTTGAAGAATCTCAAATATAAAATATATTTAGATTTGTTTAACACTTTTTTTGGT
This sequence comes from Oncorhynchus clarkii lewisi, assembly GCF_045791955.1. Lineage (NCBI taxonomy): Eukaryota > Metazoa > Chordata > Actinopteri > Salmoniformes > Salmonidae > Oncorhynchus > Oncorhynchus clarkii. The sequence goes on from NW_027260957.1 coordinate 370,004, forward strand.
TACTATATGATTCCATATGTGTTATTTCATAGTTTTGATGTCTTCACTATTATTCTACTATGTAAAAAATTGTAAAAATAAAGAAAAACCCTTGAATGAGTAGGTGTGTCCAAACTTGTGACTGGTACTCTATATATATTTTTAATCACAGGGTGTTGCAGCACCCTCAGCACCCCTACTTTCCACGGCTATGCATCTGTGTAATAGTTAATGCACTGTAACTCCTATGGTCTTAACATGAAGGACTTCTTCATTATCTCCACAATCATCAGAGAGGCTGTGAGATTTACTGTAAACGTGCCAACGCCTCCATACAGAGTTACCATGACGACCGCAGAGGTCCTGCTCCCAACAGGAAGTGTTGTGCTGCGAGGGGTTAATGAGAGCTTCCGTGTTGCCAGAGGGAATTGGGAAAGACCCTTTGTTCCTGCTGCGTCATTCTGACCACATCACAGGGGTTTTCCATGTTCTGACACGTCAACAATTGTTTTTAGGGAGCTTATTATTTTAACAGTCATTATGTCCCAGATAATCAGAGCAGTGTTATATTTGTTCTATCTTTCCGGCTGCGGATATGTTTTATGTTTTCCTCTCTTTGTGTGTGTGTGTGTGTGTGTGTGTGTGTGTCTGTGTGTGTGTGTGTGTGTGTGTGTGTGTGTGTGTCTGTGTGTGTGTGTGTGTGTGTGTCTGTGTGTGTCTGTGTGTGTGTGTGTGTGTGTGTGTGTGTGTGTGTGTGTGTGTGTCTGTGTGTGTGTGTGTGTGTGTGTGTGTGTGTGTGTGTGTCTGTGTGTGTGTGTGTGTGTGTGTGTCTGTGTGTGTCTGTGTGTGTGTGTGTGTGTGTGTGTGTGTGTCTGTGTGTGTCTGTGTGTGTGTGTGTGTGTGTGTGTGTGTCTGTGTGTGTGTGTGTGTGTGTGTGTGTGTCTGTGTGTGTGTGTGTGTGTGTGTGTGTGTGTGTGTGTGTGTGTGTGTGTGTGTGTGTGTCTGTGTGTGTGTGTGTGTGTGTGTGTGTGTGTGTGTGTGTGTGTGTGTCTGTGTGTGTGTGTGTGTCTGTGTGTGTGTGTGTGTGTGTGTGTGTGTCTGTGTGTGTGTGTGTGTGTGTGTGTGTGTGTGTCTGTGTGTGTCTGTGTGTGTGTGTGTGTGTCTGTGTGTGTGTGTGTGTGTGTGTGTGTGTGTGTGTGTGTGTGTGTCTGTGTGTGTGTGTGTGTGTGTGTGTGTGTGTGTGTGTGTGTGTGTGTGTGTGTGTGTGTGTGTGTGTGTGTGTGTCTGTGTGTGTCTGTGTGTGTGTGTGTGTGTGTGTGTGTGTGTCTGTGTGTGTGTGTGTGTGTGTGTGTGTGTGTGTGTGTCTGTGTGTGTCTGTGTGTGTGTGTGTGTGTGTGTGTGTGTCTGTGTGTGTGTGTGTGTGTGTGTGTGTGTGTGTGTTTGTGTGTGTGTGTGTAATAGCGTGATTGTCACAGGTGTTGTGTTTTCACACACACACACACACACACACACACACACACACAGACACACACACAGACACACACACACACACACACACACACGTCTGACAAGGCTGGAGTCTGGATTATGGTGAGATATAAAACTTGTAGTGCAGCAGTCAGCCAGAGAAAAGGAACTGCATGGAGTCTTTGTTGTCCTAAATCTCTGGGCTTGGTCTCACGCAGCTCTCTGGCTGTTTGGCTAGACTCCAGATCAGTGAACAATGGCAGTGCGTGCTGCTGGTGAGTGTTTTGGAGCCAGCAACACTGCTCACAGGTCAGTTCTTAAGTTATGGATTGCATTCCAAATGGCACCCTATTCCCTACATAGTGCACTATTTTTGACCAGGGTCCATCAGGAGCCCCATAGGATTCTGGTCAAAAGTAGTGCACTATGTAGGGAATAGGGGGCCATTTGGGAAGCAGCTTTGGTCAGGGCTGATGTTCAGCAAACTGGTCACCTCCCTGTTCTGTCAATGCAGAGGGCCCCAGCGGGCTGATACACTGAACAAACACAGACCCCCTTGTTGGTTTTGGCAGATCATCAAGGGGCTCCACCCCTCCTCTCCTTCCCGCCTCTCGTTCATCCCTCCTCTCGTTCTTCCCTTCTCATGTTCATCCCTCCTCTCGTTCATCCCTCCTCTCGTTCTTCCCTCCTCTCGTTCATCCCTCCTCTCGTTCATCCCACCTCTCGTTCATCCCTCCTCTCGTTCATCCCTCCTCTCGTTCATCCCTCCTCTCGTTCTTCCCTCCTCTAGTTCATCCCTCCTCTCGTTCATCCCTCCTCTCGCTCTTCCCTCCTCTCGTTCATCCCTCCTCTCGTTCATCCCACCTCTCGTTCATCCCTCCTCTCGTTCATCCCTACTCTCGTTCATCCCTCCTCTCGTTCATCCCTCCTCTCGTTCATCCCTCCTCTCGTTCATCCCTCCTCTCGTTCATCCCTCCTCTCGTTCATCCCACCTCTCGTTCATCCCTCCTCTCGTTCATCCCTTCTCTCGTTCTTCCCTCCTCTCGTTCATCCATCCTCTCGTTCATACCTCCTCTCGTTCATCCCTCCTCTCGTTCATCCCTCCTCTCGTTCATCCCACCTCTCGTTCATCCCTCCTCTCGTTCATCCCTTCTCTCGTTCTTCCCTCCTCTCGTTCATCCCACCTCTCGTTCTTCCCTCCTCTCGTTCATCCCTCCTCTCGTTCATCCCACCTCTCTCGTTCATCCCTCCTCTCGTTCATCCCTTCTCTCGTTCTTCCCTCCTCTCGTTCATCCATCCTCTCGTTTATCCCTCCTCTCGTTCATCCCTCCTCTCGTTCATCCCACCTCTCGTTCATCCCTCCTCTCGTTCATCCCTCCTCTCGTTCTTTCCTCCTCTCGTTCATCCCTCCTCTCGTTCATCCCTCCTCTCATTCATCCCACCTCTCGTTCATCCCTCCTCTCGTTCATCCCTCCTCTCGTTCATCCCTCCTCTCGTTCATCCCACCTCTCGTTCATCCCTCCTCTCGTTCATCCCTCCTCTCGTTCTTCCCTCCTCTCGTTCATCCCTCCTCTCATTCATCCCTCCTCTCGTTCATCCCTCCTCTCGTTCATCCCTCCTCTCGTTCATCCCTCCTCTCGTTCATCCCACCTCTCGTTCATCCCACCTCTCGTTCATCCCTCCTCTCGTTCATTCCTTCTCTCATTCTTCCCTCCTCTCGTTCATCCCTCCTCTCGTTCTTCCCTCCTCTCGTTCATCCTTCCTCTCGTTCTTCCCTCCTCTCGTTCATCCCTCCTCTCGTTCATCTCACCTCTCGTTCTTCCCTCCTCTCGTTCTTCCCTCCTCTCGTTCATCCTTCCTCTCGTTCTTCCCTCCTCTCGTTCATCCCTCCTCTCGTTCATCCCACCTCTCGTTCTTCCCTCCTCTCGTTCTTCCCTCCTCTCGTTCATCCCTCCTCTCGTTCATCCCTTCTCTCGTTCTTCCCTCCTCTCGTTCATCCATCCTCTTGTGTGCATACAGTTTGTATGTGCAATCATAATATGAGTGTGTGTGTGTGTGTGTGTGTGTGTGTGTGTGTGTGTGTGTGTGTGTGTGTGTGTGTGTGTATGTGTATATATATATATATATATATATATATATATACACTGCCTTATCATCTTCCTGCTCAGAGCAGTCAGTCCTACTGTCCAAGCAGCAATTTAGGACCTTGCCAGAACATATTGTACCAAGGTCCTGTCAGGACAACATATTGTACCAAGGTCCTGCCAGGACAACATATTGTACCAAGGTCCTGCCAGGACAACATATTGTACCAAGGTCCTGCCAGGACAACATATTGTACCAAGGTCCTGTCAGGACAACATATTGTACCAAGGTCCTGCCAGAACTCAACATATTGTACCAAGGTCCTGCCAGGACAACATATTTTATAGACTGCCCTACATGCAAGTACTTACAGGTTTACACACATGAGGTCATAGATGTTAGTAAGCGGTTCTGGCCGGTTCCATTCCTGTTCATTCAAAGTCAAATAGACATTGTTTCAATAGAACACATGATGTCACAGATGTCTTCTTTTACTTCCTGACTCCAGATGGGCTAACACACGTAGCAGGGCTGGGGGGATTGGACAGGGATATCCACCCATTGATTAGGAGGTGTTGACATGGGAACAGGTCTGTGTTTTAACCTAGCTAAACATCATCATGACTCATAAGGTGTGTGTGTGTGTGTGTGTGTGTGTGCGTGCGCGTGTGCGTGCACGTGTGTGTTTATCTGTGTGCTCAGTCTCAGAGCTCTCTCTGGCACAGCTAGGCTTCCAGCATAGTTTGTCCATAAACAGGCATGATATGCATCACCATCCTCTTCATCAGGAGACCCAGACGTTGCTATTCTCTTTAATCATCCCTCATGTCTCACTCACTTGTTTATGGCCTCTTTATGTGGTCTTTATTTTCAGAGGTGCCCTTCAATAACTGGACTAAAGACACACAATAGTCCTGTCTGTTTAAATGATCTGATGTGATCTACCCTGGGTTCAGCTGTAGTCCTGTCTGTTTAAATGACCTGATGTGATCTCCCCTGGGTTCAGCTGTAGTCCTGTCTGTTTAAATGACCTGATGTGATCTCCCCTGGGTTCAGCTGTTGTCCTGTCTGTTTAAATGATCTGATGTGATCTCCCCTGGGTTCAGCTGCTGTCCTGTCTGTTTGTATTTAAGACGTGGGAAGTAAGCCCATTAGCAGGAACTCCCTGATACACTGAACGGAGGAGGAGGAGGAGGAGGAGGAGGAGGAGGAGGAGGAGGAGGAGGAGAGGAAAGGAGGCCAAGCTCACCCCTCACAGGGAACAGAAAAGTGAGGAAGAAGGAGGTATAGTTGGATGGATGGATGGGTTGACGGAGGAGTATTGTCATGGACTGGTCCAGATTAGAATATGTGGAGCATAGATTTGGCTGAGGAAGACATTTCAGCCAGTCCAAGGCAGAACACATAATGTAGAACCACGGTACAGTAGCTGTATGAGCTCCTATCTGCATGCACTTGTGTGCTTACAGTATGTATGTGCAATCATAATATGATTGTGTGTGTGTGTGTGTGTGTGTGTGTGTGTGTGTGTGTGTGTGTGTGTGTGTGTGTGTGTGTGTGTGTGTGTGTGTGTGTGTGTGTGTGTGTGTGTGTGTGTGTGTTGAAAGGTAGGTTGAGGACTAGAGCGGGGGCCACAGACAGGAAAGGTGTTGTCTATTTGGAAGTGTGTATCCGTCAGGGTGTTCTGTATATCCCACCATCAGGATCTCAGGAAGTCTATCTCCATGTGTTTCTGTAACTGACACTACACCCCAAATGGCATCCTATTCCCTATATAGTGCACTACTTTTTACCAAAGCCCTGTGCCCGTGGTCTAAAGTAGTGCACTATATAGGGAATCGGGTGTCATTTGGAACGCAGATTCTGACACTGTAGTAACCAGGGGGAGTGTTGAGGCACAACGTTAGGGAACTCTGGGAACAGGGAGCGGTTCCTTTTGGACCCCGACTCCGGTCCCTGGCACTAGGCTCTCAGATCTGTGAGACTACAGGGACCTGACACACACACACATCTCTGAGTGATACTACAGTGACCTGACAGCTCATGGATCTGTAACAGCTGTTCTCAGAACTGTGTTCACAACACTAATTGAACACAGATGATACTGTATTATGATTGGGAAGATAACGTGTTGGCCTGATACACCGTTGGTTCTGTTTCATATCAGGCCATTTCTTCAGAACTTGGAACTTGGAATCCATGGAATGGAACACAGTGTGTTCGTTACTGTAATAAATGATGAGCCCAAGCTTCCAACATGGTATCCTCTGATTGAATGACTGTTGTTTGTCTACTGATGTCAAAATAATCCCTATAAGGACTTCTTCACAGCGTTCTACCCTAAAGGTCAAGCAAGGAGAAATATGTCAGAGTGGAGCTTTTATAAGCTTTGAGAACTTAAGCTGAGACAAGCAGACCTTTTATAAACTGAGACAATAAATTGTTGTTGGGAAGGATGCCAAAGTAGAGCTTTATAAAGTTGAGACAATAGTTTGCTGTTATTCTTTTAATGTTTAGAGGAGAAGTGCATCAGTGATTGGTGTTTGCATAGTTCGGAGTGATTTGCTGTTACACTTAGTGCAGTTTGCAATCTGTCATATTCTTTACAGTCTGTCATATTGTTTCCATTATATCATATTGTTTACTGTCTGTCATATTGTTTACTGTCTGCCATATTGTTCACTGTCTGTCAAATAGTTTACAGTCTGTCATATTGTTTACAGTCTGTCATATTCTTTACAGTCTGTCATATTCATTACAGTCTGTCATATTGTTTATGGTCTGTCATATTGTTTACAGTCTGTCATATTGATTACAGTCTGTCATATTGTTTACAGTCTGTCATATTCATTACAGTCTGTCATATTGTTTATGGTCTGTCATATTGTTTACGGTCTGTCATATTGATTACAGTCTGTCATATTGTTTACAGTCTGTCATATTCATTACAGTCTGTCATATTGTTTATGGTCTGTCATATTGTTTACAGTCTGTCATATTGTTTACAGTCTGTCATATTGTTTACAGTCTGTCATATTGTTTACTGTCTGCCATATTTGTTTACAGTCTGTCATATTGTTTACAGTCTGTCATATTTTTTACATGGTATCTTATTGTGTCTGTGTCACGTCGTGCTCAGCTCTAGTTAAGTGGGTTAGAAGGATGCCTCTGTCCCCTGCTGCTTGAGTACCTGACCGGGTATCGAACCCGGTTCATCAGCATGCCACAAAACTATCTCCACCCACTGAGCTAAAGCCTAGGAATTATCTCAGGTGGTTAACACAAGTCTTTAGGACTCAGACAAGGTTACTCATCGGGCGAGAGTGGGTTCACCAAACCACTTCCGTTACCCTTGGGCATGTCCAGGGCAGGGTAGGACAGGGGTGAAGGATGCTGGTGGGCTGATGGTGGGTGTTGTATGGCGTGTGTGTAGTGAAACATCTGGAGTCACTAATAAACTAGTTTGTACTGCCAAAGTCTGTACTGCCAGTAAAGTTGGGATATCGATTTGATCTGCTGCCCTGGGAAACTGGAACTGCACACACCTCTCTCTCTTTCTCTCTCTCGTAACTCCCTCCCACCTCCCCCTCTTATATCCCTCCTGACTCGCCCTCATAACCTCCTTCTCTATCACCCATATTCTCCCTGCTCCTCCTCTCTGGCCCTCATACTCCCTCACTTTCTGAGGGTAGTGACCTGATGCAATGAGAGAGAGAGAGAGAGAGAGGGGGGGGGGGGAGAGATAGAGAGGGAGAGAGAGAGCCCTACTGCCAGACTTTCCCTGACTTGTCAATAATTGTTGTGTTTGGCCATGTAGGGTAACTGTCACTGTCTATACAAAGTCACTGGAGAGTTAGTGGAGAGTGTGGCGTTTGATGGTGTGACTTCATATGGTGTGTTTCCAGTGTGACTTCATATGGTGTGTTTCCAGTGTGACTTCATATGGTGTGTTTCCAGTGTGACTTCATATGGTGTGTTTCCAGTGTGACTTCATATGGTGTGTTTCCAGGGTGACTTCATATGGTGTGTTTCCAGTGTGACTTCATATGGTGTGTTTCCAGTGTGACTTCATATGGTGTGTTTCCAGTGTGACTTCATATGGTGTGTTTCCAGTGTGACTTCATATGGTGTGTTTCCAGTGTGACTTCATATGGTGTGTTTCCAGTGTGACTTCATATTGCGGTTGTCTGTGTTTGTTTATTCACCAGCCAGGGCATAATGAGGTGGCTTAATTGGAACGTCCTCCTTATTCTGATGACCCTCGCCCACGCACGCACTCACTCACCAACTCACACCTCCTGATTCAGGTGGGCTAAAGTTATTCCCCTAATGATATACTGTATCCTTATACTGTTCCTCATATACGGTGTAGAGATATGAGCATCTGGGAAATATGATATATACAATGTATAGCATACATCACCTTCAACAGGGTTTCAGAGGGCTGCCTTCAACAGGGTTTCAGAGGGCTGCCTTCAACAGGGTTTCAGAGGGCTGCCTTCAACAGGGTTTCAGAGGGCTGCCTTCAACAGGGTTTCAGAGGGCTGCATTCAACAGGGTAGGGTTGCAGAGGGTTGCCTTCAACATGGTTGCAGAGGGTTGCCTTCAATAGGGTTTCAGAGGGTTGCCTTCAACAGGGTTTCAGAGGGTTGGCTTCAACAACGTTTCAGAGGGTTGCATTCAACAGGGTTTCAGAGGGTTGCCTTCAACAGGGTTTCAGAGGGCTGCATTCAACAACGTTTCAGAGGGCTGCCTTCAACAGGGTTTCAGAGGGCTGCCTTCAACAGGGTTTCAGAGGGCTGCATTCAACAGGGTAGGGTTGCAGAGGGTTGCCTTCAACATGGTTGCAGAGGGTTGCCTTCAATAGGGTTTCAGAGGGTTGCCTTCAACAGGGTTTCAGAGGGTTGGCTTCAACAACGTTTCAGAGGGTTGCATTCAACAGGGTTTCAGAGGGTTGCCTTCAACAGGGTTTCAGAGGGCTGCATTCAACAACGTTTCAGAGGGCTGCCTTCAACAGGGTTTCAGAGGGCTGCCTTCAACAGGGTTTCAGAGGGCTGCCTTCAACATGGTTTCAGAAGGCTGCCTTCAACAGGGTTTCAGAGGGCTGCCTTCAACAAGGTTTCAGAGGGCTGCCTTCAACAGGGTTTCAGAGGGCTGCCTTCAACAGGGTTTCAGAGGGCTGCATTCAACAGGGTTTCAGAGGGCTGCCTTCAACAGGGTTTCAGAGGGTTGCATTCAACAGGGTTTCAGAGGGCTGCCTTCAACCGGGTTTCAGAGGCCTGCCTTCAACAGGGTTTCAGAGGGCTGTCTTCAACAGGGTTTCAGAGGGCTGCCTTCAACAGGGTTTCAGAGGGCTGCATTCAACAGGGTTTCAGAGGGCTGCCTTCAACAGGGTTTCAGAGGGCTGCCTTCAACAAGGTTTCAGAGGGCTGCCTTCAACAGGGTTTCAGAGGGCTGCCTTCAACAGGGTTTCAGAGGGCTGCCTTCAACATGGTTTCAGAGGGCTGCATTCAACAGGGTTTCAGAGGGCTGCCTTCAACAGGGTTTCAGAGGGCTGCCTTCAACAGGGTTTCAGAGGGCTGCCTTCAACAGGGTTTCAGAGGGCTGCTTTCAACAGGGTTTTAGAGGGCTGCCTTCAACAGGGTTTCAGAGGGCTGCCTTCAACAGGGTTTCAGAGGGCTGCATTCAACAGGGTTTCAGAGGGCTGCCTTCAACAGGGTTTCAGAGGGCTGCCTTCAACAGGGTTTCAGAGGGCTGTCTTCAACATGGTTTCAGAGGGCTGTTACAGTGCAGTCAGGATAACAAGTCCATAGGTCTAAGACAGGACTGGATCGTATGAGTAATGATTGGGATTTATTGGTCTCAGAGCACACAGGAGAAGAGATCAGTGATTTAAGAGGGGGGAGAAGGTGGTTATCCCCATGTCTCATACAGATCTAGGATCTTCATTTGAGCCAGTTTGCTACAGCAGAAAAACAATCCTGCAGAAACAGGAAATGTGAATTATTATATAGACGATAATTCATGGGTTTTTGTCAGGGTTAATAGATTTTTCATTTGGGCGAATCAAGTCTGAAATGTCAAAGTGGAAATTACAAACTTTATAAGACTTTTTAACACTCAAATACACTAGAAGTTCCTGCAATGCAGGAAAATTCTCAGCAACAAAAATAGTGATCAAATGAAGATCCTACATCTGTAGATAGGGCGCGGCTCTGCGGACGCCCTCTGCTCCAGGCTGTCCAACCTAATGTTTGTATATCTGTCAGTGTGTATCGGAGCTGTTGGGGAAAAAAGAAGAACACACATTTCCATCCCGTATGAACTAATGGTATGTCTCAGTGTAGCTAGCTATAGTTGTGGTAAGAGTCATAGGTCTGGATGTCTCAGTGTAGCTATCTATAGTCGTGGTGAGAGTCATAGGTCTGGATGTCTCAGTGTAGCTAGCTATAGTTGTGGTAAGAGTCATAGGTCTGGATGTCTCAGTGTAGCTATCTGTAGTCGTGGTGAGAGTCATAGGTCTGGATGTCTCAGTGTAGCTAGCTGTAGTCGTGGTGAGAGTCATAGGTCTGGATGTCTCAGTGTAGCTAGCTGTAGTCGTGGTGAGAGTCATAGGTCTGGATGTCTCAGTGTAGCTAGCTATAGTTGTGGTGAGAGTCATAGGTCTGGGACCAGAGACACATGTTTCAGGGAGGATGTCCATCTTGTTCTAATAATTCTAGGGGAGGAGGCAGGAAGCAAACACGTGTACGCAATCAATCAACTATACAGACCACAAGCGCACACATCATTTCTGTTTATTTACATACTATAGGTTCCACACAACTCCTGGTACAGAGGCAAGAAAAAGTATGTGAACCCTTTGGAAATACCTGGATTTCTGCATAAATTGGTCATAAAATGTGATCTGATCTTCATCTAGGTCACAACAACAGACAAACAGTCTGCTTAAACTAATAAAACACAAACAATGATACATTTTCATGTCTTTACTGAACACATCGTGTGAACAGTCACAGTGCAGGATGGGAAAAGTATGAGAACCCTTGGATTTAATATCTGTTTGACCCTCCTTTGGCAGCAATAACCTCAACCAAACGTTTTCTGTAGTTGCGGATCAGACCTGCACAATGGTCAGGAGGAAATTTGGACCATTCGTCTTTACAAAACTGTTTCAGTTCAGCAATATTCTTGCGATGTCTGGTGTGAACCGCAGGCCTCCTCATTGTCCCTAGAATTTCTAAGCAAACAGCTGGAGGCAGGGCTTTCTCCTATAGAGCTCAATTTTTATGGAACGGTCTGCCTACCCATGTCAGAGACGCAAACTCGGTCTCAACCTTTAAGTCTCTACTGAAGACTCATCTCTTCAGTGGGTCATATGATTGAGTGTAGTCTGGCCCAGGAGTGGGAAGGTGAACGGAAAGGCTATGGAGCAACGAACCGCCCTTGCTGTCTCTGCCTGGCCGGTTACCCTCTTTCCACTGGGATTCGCTGCCTCTAACCCTATTACAGGGGCTGAGTCACTGGCTTACTGGGGCTCTCTCATACCGTCCCTGGGAGGGGTGCGTCACCTGAGTGGGTTGAGTCACTGATGTGATCATCCTGTCTGGGTTGGCACCCCCCCCCCCCTTGGGTTGTGCCGTGGCGGAGATCTTTGTGGGCTATACTCAGCCTTGTCTCAGGATGGTAAGTTGGTGGTTGAAGACATCCCTCTAGTGGTGTGGGGGCTGTGCTTTGGTAAAGTGGGTGGGGTTCTATCCTTCCTGTTTGGCCCTGTCCGGGGGTGTCCTCGGATGGGGCCACAGTGTCTCCTGACCCCTCCTGTCTCAGCCTCCAGTATTTATGCTGCAGTAGTTTATGTGTCGGGGGGCTAGGGTCAGTTTGTTATATCTGGAGTACTTATCCTGTCCTATTCGATGTCCTGTGTGAATTTAAGTGTGCTCTCTCTAATTCTCTCTTTCTCTCTTTCTTTCTCTCTCTCGGAGGACCTGAGCCCTAGGACCATGCATCAGGACTACATGACATGATGACTCCTTGCTGTCCCCAGTCCACCTGGCCATGCTGCTGCTCCAGTTTCAACTGTTCTGCCTTATTATTATTGGACCATGCTGGTAATTTATGAACATTTGAACATCTTGGCCATGTTCTGTTATAATCTCCACCCGGCACAGCCAGAAGAGGACTGGCCACCCCACATAGCCTGGTTCCTCTCTAGGTTTCTTCCTAGGTTTTGGCCTTTCTAGGGAGTTTTTCCTAGCCACCGTAATTCTACACCTGCATTGCTTGCTGTTTGGGGTTTTAGGCTGGGTTTCTGTACAGCACTTTGTGATATCAGCTGATGTACGAAGGGCTATATAAATACATTTGATTTGATTTGATTTTGAACCGCTCTCTTGAGGTCATGCCACAGCATCTCAATCGGGTTGAGGTCAGGGCCACTCCAGAAGGCGTATTTTATTCTGTTGAAGCCATTCTGTTGTTGATTTACTTCTGTGTTTTGGGTCGTTCATTTTGAGTCCTGTTGCATCACCCAACTTCTGTTAAGCTTCAATTGTCGGACAGATAGCCTTATATTCTCCTGATAAACTTGGGAATACATTTTTCCCTCGATGATAGCAAGCTGTCCAGGCCCTGAGGCAGCAAAGCAGCCCCAAACCATGATACTCCCTCCACCAAACTTTACAGTTGGGATGAGGTTTTAATGTTGGTGTGCTGTGCCTTTTTTTCTCCACACATAGTGTTGTGTGTTCCTTCCAAACAACTCAACTGTAGTTTCATCTGTCCACAGAATATTTTGCCAGAAGCGCTGTGGAACATCCAGATGCTCCTTAGTGAACTTCAGATGTGCGGCAATGTGTTTTTTTGGACAGCAGTGGCTATTTCCGTGGTGTCCTCCCATGAACACCATCTTGTTTAGTGTTTTACGTATCGTAGACTCGTCAACAGAGAAGTTAGCATGTTCCAGATATTTCTGTAAGTCTTTAGCTGACTCTAGGATTCTTCTTAACCTCATTGAGTATTCTGCGCTGTGCTCTTGCAGTCATCTTTGCAGGACGGCCACTCCTAGGAAGAGTAGCAACAGTGCTGAACTTTCTCCATTTATAGAAAATTTGTCTTACTATGAACTGATGAACATCAAGGCTTTTAGAGATACTTTTGTAACAATTAGGTCTTCTGAGGTCTCTCTTGTTCGAGGCATGGTTCCCATCAGGCAATGCTTCTTGTGAATAGCAAACTCACATTTTGTGAGTGTTTTTATAGGGCAGGGCAGCTCTAACAAACATCTCCAATCTCGTCTCATTGATTGGACTCCAGGTTAGCTGACTCCTGACTCCAATTATCTTTTGGAGAAGTCATTAGCCTGGGAGTTCACATACCTTTTCCAACCTACACTGTGAATGTTTAAATGATGTAATCAATATAGACAAGAAAAATACAATAATTTGTGTGTTATTTTTTTTACCTTTATTTAACTAGGCAAGTCAGTTAAGAACAAATTCTTATTTTCAATGACGGCCTAGGAACAGTGGGTTAACTGCCTGTTCAGGGGCAGAACGACAGATTTGTACCTTGTCAGCTCGGGGATTTAAACTTGCAACTTTCCAGTTACTAGTCCAACACTCTAACCACTAGGCTACCCTGCCGCCACTATGTTATCTGTTGTTGTGACTAAGATGAAGATCAGATCTAATTTTATGACCAATTTATTCAGAAATCCAGACAATTCCAAAGGGTTCACATACTTTTTCTTGCCACTGTATGTGTGCAGATAAGTGTCAGTGTGAGAGGACTGGGAAAGAAGACACTGATACAGAGAGTCCACTAACTAACAAGCTAAAATAACCTCTTCTTGAACTTCAGCAGAACATCCATCATAGTTTGTATCCCAAATGGCACCCTATTCCCTTTATAGTGCACTACTTTAGACCAGAGCCCATAGAGCATAGTGCACTACTTTAGACCAGAGCCCATAGAGCATAGTGCACTACTTTAGACCAGAGCCCATAGAGCATAGTGCACTACTTTAAACCAGAGCCCATAGAGCATAGTGCACTACTTTAGACCAGAGCCCATAGAGCATAGTGCACTACTTTAGACCAGAGCCCATAGAGCATAGTGCACTACTTTAGACCAGAGCCCATAGAGCATAGTGCACTATGTCGGGAATAGGGTTCCATTTTGGATGCAGACCATACTCTGTGTAATGAAGCCTACACATGCACTTCTCCCCCTCATTCACTCCCTGCAGTCTTTCATCCATCCTCTCTCCCTTCTGCACCTCTCCTCCTTGACTGTTCTCCATCCCTCCATATATCTTCTATTATCTCTGATTAACAGACAGTCATCCTTCTCTCCCTCCTCTAGACCTTCTGCTCTATCCCGCCCCCTAGCGTTTGTTATACATCATCACAGACTAGTTGGCCAGTTTGTGCACTGGAGAGAATGGTGACTAGGTAAGAGATGAGTCCACAGCCAATGGGTCATTTTGTTGACCGACAAGGATTGGTCAAGCTGTTTTACGATCAATCAAAGGTGACAAAACACACACACACACACACACACGATCGGGGTGAAAAAATACAGAAGAGCAGAAACATACCCTCATGAATGCTACAGGTGTTGTACACACCACGATAATTAACACACACACTCAATTAGCCTACAAGCACAAACATATTCAAGTATTATCCTTCACAGACTGTTGTTTATTTAGAGGATTAAGTCTAAGATTTGTAGTCTTCTGAGGATTGTTCAGGGTTGGAGTCAATTCAATTTAAATTCCAGTCAATTCAGGAAGTACACTGAAATTCCAACTCCAATTAACTACGATGCTTTTCAATGAGGAAAATTTGGAATTGGATTTACTTTTCCGAAATTGACTGGAATTGAAATGGAATTGAAATGGAATTGACTGGAATTGAAATGGAACTGACTGGAATTGAAATGGAATTGACTGGAATTGAAATGGAATTGACTGGAATTGAAATGGAATTGACTGGAATTGAAATGGAATTGAAATGGAGTTGAAATGGAATTGACTGGAATTGAAATGGAATTGAAAGGGAATTGACATGGAATTGAAATGGAATTTAAATGGAATTGAAAGGGAATTGACATGGAATTGACATGGAATTGAAATGGAATTGAAATGGAATTGACCCCAGCTCTGTTGCGGTTACACATCATGCCTACCACATCATCTACCAGACTGGTCTCAGAACATATTTTATATTTGACTAAAATCCGTGCCACTCCAATAGAACATCTCCTTTTTGGCATATGTAAATCCACGGACACTCAAATGAGTATGATATGTTACGTTGGTATGACAGTAGGTTACTTAAGGCAGAGCAAACGTTTAGCAAGCCAAAGAATACATATTTCAATCTAATCACAGACAACTTTAGCATTTTAGCAGCTTTGCAGCTACTTACTACTTTTTAGGTACTTTGCAACTACTTAGCATGCAAGCTAACCCTTCCCCTAACCCTTTAATCTAACTCCTAACCTTAACTCCTAACCTAATGTAGCACATCATACTAAAGCAGTTGAGTGTGATATATCAAACTAAAGCAGTTGAGTGTGATATATCAAACTAAAGCAGTGGAGTGTGATATATTATACTAAAGCAGTTGAGTGTGATATATCAAACTAAAGCAGTGGAGTGTGATATATCATACTAAAGCAGTTGAGTGTGATATATTATACTAAAGCAGTTGAGTGTGATATATTATACTAAAGCAGTTGAGTGTGATATATCGTATCGTAAGCAGTTGAGTGGGATATATCATACTAAAGCAGTTGAGTGTGATATATTATACTAAAGCAGTTGAGTGTGATATATTATACTAAAGCAGTTGAGTGTGATAGCAGTTGAGTGTGATATATCAAACTAAAGCAGTTGAGTGTGATATATCGTATCGTAAGCAGTTGAGTGGGATATATCATACTAAAGCAGTTGAGTGTGATATATCGTATCGTAAGCAGTTGAGTGTGATATATCATACTAAAGCAGTTGAGTGTGATATATTATACTAAAGCAGTTGAGTGTGATATATTATACTAAAGCAGTTGAGTGTGATAGCAGTTGAGTGTGATATATCAAACTAAAGCAGTTGAGTGTGATATATCGTATCGTAAGCAGTTGAGTGTGATATATCAAACTAAAGTAGTTGAGTGTGATATATCAAACTAAAGCAGTTGAGTGTGATATATCATATCGTAAGCAGTTGAGTGTGATATATCATACTGAAGCAGTTGAGTGTGATATATCAAACTAAAGCAGTTGAGTGTGATATATCAAACTAAAGCAGTTGAATGTGATATATCAAACTAAAGCAGTTGAGTGTGATATATCATATCGTAAGCAGTTGAGTGTGATATATCATACTGAAGCAGTTGAGTGTGATATATCAAACTAAAGCAGTTGAGTGTGATATATCAAACTAAAGCAGTTGAATGTGATATATCAAACTAAAGCAGTTGAGTGTGATATATCATACTAAAGCAGTTGAGTGTGATATATCAAACTAAAGCAGTTGAGTGTGATATATCAAACTAAAGCAGTTGAATGTGATATATCAAACTAAAGCAGTTGAGTGTGATATATCACACTAAAGCAGTTGAGTGTGATATATCATACTAAAGCAGTTGAGTGTGATATATTATACTAAAGCAGTTGAGTGTGATATATTATACTAAAGCAGTTGAGTGTGATATATTATACTAAAGCAGTTGAGTGTGATATATTATACTAAAGCAGTTGAGTGTGATATATTATACTAAAGCAGTTGAGTGTGATATATCGTATCGTAAGCAGTTGAGTGTGATATATCACACTAAAGCAGTTGAGTGTGATATATCATACTAAAGCAGTTGAGTGTGATATATCAAACTAAAGCAGTTGAATGTGATATATCAAACTAAAGCAGTTGAGTGTGATATATCACACTAAAGCAGTCGAGTGTGATATATCAAACTAAAGCAGTCGAGTGTGATATATCACACTAAAGCAGTCGAGTGTGATATATCATACTAAAGCAGTTGAGCGTGATATATCAAACTAAAGCAGTTGAGCGTGATATATCAAACTGAAGCAGTTGAGTGTGATATATCAAACTAAAGCAGTTGAGCGTGATATATCATACTACAGCAGTTGAGTGTGATATATCATACTAAAGCAGTTGAGCGTGATATATCAAACTAAAGCAGTTGAGCGTGATATATCATACTACAGCAGTTGAGTGTGATATATCAAACTAAAGCAGTTGAACGTGATATATCGTACTACAGCAGTTGAGTGTGATATATCATACTAAACGATACTGGTGCGATCAAGACGTAGGATACGTCCTACAATTCGTATTATATTGTACGACCGCTATTACATTGGTAAACCAATGTAATACTAATATAATGTAAAGTAACATATCATACTAAATGGAGTGGCATGGCTACGTTTGCTCTGAGACCAGGTTTCAGCGGTCTACACCATGAGACGAGAGCCAGGGATGTAGTGAGACTCTTTCCAGATGTTTGTCTCTCCACAGTTCTCTGTCTTCCTCTTGCACTGGTAACAGCGGCGGTACTGCTCACACTGGTCAATCAGAAGACTGCTCCCAGACCTGTCATAGACATCAGAGATCAACGTCAGAATGTGGTCAATCAGTCAGCAGACTGCTCCCAGACCTGTCATAGACATCAGAGATCAACGTCAGAATGTGGTCAATCAGTCAGCAGACTGCTCCCAGACCTGTCATAGACATCAGAGATCAACGTCAGAATGTGGTCAATCAATCAGCAGACTGCTCCCAGACCTGTCATAGACATCAGAGATCAACGTCAGAATGTGGTCAATCAGTCAGCAGACTGCTCCCAGACCTGTCATAGACATCAGAGATCAACGTCAGAATGTGGTCAATCAGTCAGCAGACTGCTCCCAGACCTGTCATAGACATCAGAGATCAACGTCAGAATGTGGTCAATCAGCAGACTGCTCCCAGACCTGTCATAGACATCAGAGATCAACGTCAGAATGTGGTCAATCAATCAGCAGACTGCTCCCAGACCTGTCATAGACATCAGAGATCAACGTCAGAATGTGGTCAATCAAACAGCAGACTGCTCCCAGACCTGTCATAGACATCAGAGATCAACGTCAGAATGTGATGGTACAGATAGCAGACGTCATTTATCATGACAGTGATCGACTCAATCAGCTGGTCCCAAATCACTACCTTTTTCTCCTTCTTAACCCTAACCCCCGATGCTAGCATGTCTGGAGGGTCTGGATAGGTATAAACAGTGTAGTGGTAGATATGAAGGGTCTGGATAGGTATAAACAGTGTAGTGGTAGATCTGAAGGGTCTGGATAGGTATAAACAGTGTAGTGGTAGATCTGAAGGGTCTGGATAGGTATTAACAGTGTAGTGGTAGATCTGAAGGGTCTGGATAGGTATAAACAGTGTAGTGGTAGATATGAAGGGTCTGGATAGGTATTAACAGTGTAGTGGTAGATCTGAAGGGTCTGGATAGGTATAAACAGTCTAGTGGTAGATCTGAAGGGTCTGGATAGGTATAAACAGTGTAGTGGTAGATATGAAGGGTCTGGATAGGTATAAACAGTGTAGTGGTAGATCTGAAGGGTCTGGATAGGTATAAACAGTGTAGTGGTAGATCTGAAGGGTCTGGATAGGTATAAACAGTGTAGTGGTAGATCTGAAGGGTCTGGATAGGTATAAACAGTGTAGTAGTGTATCTGAAGGGTCTGGATAGGTATAAACAGTGTAGTAGTGTATCTGAAGGGTCTGGATAGGTATAAACAGTGTAGTGGTAGATCTGAAGGGTCTGGATAGGTATAAACAGTGTAGTGGTAGATCTGAAGGGTCTGGATAGGTATTAACAGTGTAGTGGTAGATCTGAAGGGTCTGGATAGGTATTAACAGTGTAGTGGTAGATCTGAAGGGTCTGGATAGGTATAAACAGTGTAGTGGTAGATCTGAAGGGTCTGGATAGGTATAAACAGTGTAGTGGTAGATCTGAAGGGTCTGGATAGGTATAAACAGTGTAGTGGTAGATATGAAGGGTCTGGATAGGTATAAACAGAGTAGTGGTAGATCTGAAGGGTCTGGATAGGTATAAACAGTGTAGTGGTAGATATGAAGGGTCTGGATAGGTATAAACAGTGTAGTGGTAGATCTGAAGGGTCTGGATAGGTATAAACAGTGTAGTGGTGGATCTGAAGGGTCTGGATAGGTATAAACAGTGTAGTGGTAGATCTGAAGGGTCTGGATAGGTATAAACAGTGTAGTGGTAGATCTGAAGGGTCTGGATAGGTATTAACAGTGTAGTGGGAAAGCTTCCATCATATTGTTTCCATCTTACAGATCTGTAAACATAGAAGGGTTAGGGCCAATCCAGGTTGTGATTTGAGTATATTACTTGATGAATTCCTTCTCCTCTCTGTCTCGGTGGCGTTTCAGGTCGGCGCTGCGTCTCCAGGTGTCCTCCAACGAGGCCCTCAGGTTACGCAGCTTCTCAAAGCGGTTGATGTGGTCGTTTATCAGTCTGCCAGGAGAGAGAGGGAGAGGAAAATATAGAAACAGAACATATAGACAAGACATCGCATATAAAATGGCCTTTAACCTTGAACCATTCCATATACCATTTTTTTTCTGCATTCTCATTTTATTCACTCACTTTCTGAATTTCAAGTGGAGAATTTCACCCTCCCCACTCCCCCGTCTCTCCATGACTCCCTCTCGCTCCCCCCCCCCCCCCCCCCCCTGCCTTCCCCCTTCCACTCACTCCTTCCTGTTCCTGTTGAGCATCTCTCTCTCGTTCTTCTGTTTGGTGCTGCGGTTAAGGAGCAGCTCTTTTCTCTTGTTATTAGCCGTGGTCAGCTGTTCCTGGGAGACCTTCTCCGCCCGCTGCCTCTGCTCTGACAGCCCAGCAGGGGTACAGTCCAGCTGGCCAAACACAGGGCCGTCCGAGTCGGGCAGGCGCGCTGGGAGGGCGGAGCCCTGGTATTCCATCTGGTAGATACGTTAATTAAATAACATCCATTAGATTTGTAGAGCATCAAGATCCTCAAATGATTTTTCTACTCAACCTGGGTGAAGATTACAATCACAGAGGAGCTCACAACTACTGGAAACTCATCTGTCATCTAATAGTACTGGAATCTCTCAACTATGACTTCCTGTTCTCAGTTAAAGAAGAGCCATTTGATTGGCAGAGCATGAAGATCACCAGTGTGCTGACATTGTTTTCTACTCAACCGGGACTAAACATAGACACCACAGAGGAGCTGGACTACTTACTGTTCAACCTGGACTAGACATAGACACCACAGAGGAGCTGGACTACTGTTCAACCTGGACTAGACATAGACACCACAGAGGAGCTGGACTACTGTTCAACCTGGACTAGACATAGACACCACAGAGGAGCTGGACTACTGTTCAACCTGGACTAGACATAGACACCACAGAGGAGCTGGACTACTGTTCAACCTGGACTAGACATAGACACCACAGAGGAGCTGGACTACTGTTCAACCTGGACTAGACATAGACACCACAGAGGAGCTGGACTACTGTTCAACCTGGACTAGACATAGACACCACAGAGGAGCTGGACTACTGTTCAACCTGGACTAGACATAGACACCACAGAGGAGCTGGACTACTGTTCAACCTGGACTAGACATAGACACCACAGAGGAGCTGGACTACTGTTCAACCTGGACTAGACAGACACCACAGAGGAGCTGGACTACTGTTCAACCTGGACTAGACAGACACCACAGAGGAGCTGGACTACTGTTCAACCTGGACTAGACATAGACACCACAGAGGAGCTAGACTACTGTTCAACCTGGACTAGACATAGACACCACAGAGGAGCTGGACTACTGTTCAACCTGGACTAGACATAGACACCACAGAGGAGCTAGACTACTGTTCAACCTGGACTAGACATAGACACCACAGAGGAGCTAGACTACTGTTCAACCTGGACTAGACATAGACACCACAGAGGAGCTGGACTACTGTTCAACCTGGACTAGACATAGACACCACAGAGGAGCTAGACTACTGTTCAACCTGGACTAGACATAGACACCACAGAGGAGCTGGACTACTGTTCAACCTGGACTAGCCATAGACACCACAGAGGAGCTGGACTACTGTTCAACCTGGACTAGACATAGACACCACAGAGGAGCTGGACTACTGTTCAACCTGGACTAGACAGACACCACAGAGGAGCTGGACTACTGTTCAACCTGGACTAGACAGACACCACAGAGGAGCTAGACTACTGTTCAACCTGGACTAGACATAGACACCACAGAGGAGCTGGACTACTGTTCAACCTAGACTAGACATAGACACCACAGAGGAGCTAGACTACTGTTCAACCTGGACTAGACATAGACACCACAGAGGAGCTAGACTACTGTTCAACCTAGACTAGACATAGACATCACAGAGGAGCTAGACTACTGTTCAACCTGGACTAGACATAGACACCACAGAGGAGCTAGACTACTGTTCAACCTGGACTAGACATAGACATCACAGAGGACCTGGACTACTGTTCAATTCCCTCATCTACTGCATTTCCTTCCTCAACTGTCCTTCTTTAAGTACTTCATGTCCAACTGTCCTTCTTTACCATGAATTTTTCCTCCTCTTCCTCCCCATTTCTCCTTCCTCTTTCCTTCCCTCTCTATCCCTTCCCTTCTTTTTCTTAAACCTCTCCATCTGTCTCCCCCTCTCCTCTCCTCTCCATAGAGACTTGTCTATATTATGTTTCCTGCCTGCTCTGAGTCGTCTCCTGGTGCTGTCTGTCCCTGGATGGGCGGGAACATCACTCTCCTATCTCCCTTGGCCTTCTGCTTGCCCTTCCCTGTTTCCACCTGTACAACAAGACAGGTGGTCAGGTAAACATCAATCTGTAGTGGTCCCCTCTGCCTTGTTCAGCCTTAACCTGTGCAGCACACCTGGGAGTTCAGTTATTCAATCCACAGCCTTTTTATCAACATAATAAATATCCCTCCACTTCAACCTGCACTTGTGTAACACATGGTGGGAGGCATGTCTTTGGTAGGTCTGGTATGGTAGGTTTGGTTGGGTAGGTTGGTAGGTCTGGCCTGGTAGGAAGGGGCTGGTAGGTATGGTAGGTAGGGTCTGGTAGGTATGGTCTGGTAGGTCTGGTCTGGTAGGGAGGGTCTGGTAGGTCTGGTCTGGTAGGTCTGGTCTGGTAGGTGTGGTCTGGTAGGTCTGATCTGGTAGGTATTGTCTGGTAGGCATGGTCTGGTCTGGTAGGTGTGGTCTGGTAGGTGTGGTCTGGTCTGGTAGGTGTGGTCTGGTAGGTGTGGTCTGGTAGGTGTGGTCTGGTAGGTCTGGTCTCGTAGGTGTGGTCTGGTAGGGAGGGTCTGGTAGGTATGGTCTGGTAGGTATGGTCTGGTAGGTCTGGCCTGGTAGGTATGGTCTGGTAGGTGTGGTCTGGTAGGTGTGGTCTGGTAGATCTGGTCTGGTAGGTCTGGTCTGGTAGGTATGGTCTGGTAGGTATGGTCTGGTAGGTCTGGCCTGGTAGGTATGTTCTGGTAGATATGGTCCTGTCTGGTAGATAGGGTCTGGTAGTCTGATCTGGTAGGTATGGCCTGGTAGGTCTGGTCTGATAGGTATGGTAGGTCTGGTAGGTATGTCCTGGAAGGTATGGTCTGGTAAGGATTGCCTGGTAGGTCTGGTCTGGTAGGTCTGGCCAGGTAGGTAGGGTCTGGTAGGTATGGTCTGGTAGGTATGGTCTGGTAGGTAGGGTCTGGTAGGTATGGTCTGGTAGGTATGTCCTGGTAGGTATGGCCTGGTAGGTATGGTAGGTCTGGTCTGGTAGGTATGGTCTGGTAGGTATGTAGGTCTGGTCTGGTTGGTATGGTCTGTTAGGTATGGTCTGGTAGGTCTGGCCAGGTAGGTATGGTCTGGTAGGTCTGGCCAGGTAGGTATGGCCTGGTAGGTATGGTCTGGTAGGTCTGGTAGGTAAGGTCTGTTAAGTATGATAGGTATGGTCTGGTCTGGTAGGTCTGGTCTGTTAGGTCTGGTCTGGAAGGTATGGTCTGGTAGGTAGGGTCTGGTAGGTAGAGTCTGGTAAGTATGCTATATAATATATGGTAGGACAGACTCTTACCTGTGTATCCAGGGCTTTCTTGTAGCAGCTAGTGTTCTTCTGTCTCAGGTGGAGCTGCTGGGACTTTTGCAAGGCGATTCTGAGACACACAATAGCTATTCACACACTGTCGAAACTGAGCAACAGACTGTACAATGACCACAGCATTCTGTATGTACAGTAGAGACCACAGGCCTGTTGACATGGGTTCATGGCAGCAGGTGCACTTCCTCTTCCACAAACATATTGATGTGGTACCCTACTCCCTTTATAGTGCACTGAAGAGCCCTGGTCAAAACTAAGTAGTGCACTACATAGGGAATCACCTACTCCTGTGCCAGCTGGACCTGTTGTAGCAGGTCGATGAGCTCCTGGTCCTGCTGAGTCTGGCTGACCTGGCCCTTCCTCCACTCCGCCTGGGCCCGCAGATCCCGCATGTAGCCGCGCTGCTTATGGACCCTGGGAGGGGTGAGGGGACGGCCCCTGAAGATGTACGAATCCTGTGGGGAGGGGGGGGGGGGGGGGGGTTCAATATCATCACGACATCATTCATTGATAAGTTTAGACCATTGGCTAAGTGTTGCAATAGTAACTGTGCATAGACCAATGCATGCTGAATGCAGCAACTGAAAAGCTGTGGACCATTTGAACTCTAGAACACTTAAACCCCCTGAAGATCAGTGTGCTGATTGGACAAGGCCAGGGCTCACATGGAAGTGGGAGGAGCGAGCAACCTTCTTCTCCTTCATGGCTTCAGACACTGCCAGGTTGAACGCTGCCACCTTCTGGTTGTTCTCACGTATCTCCAGACGGTCCGCCTAACACACACACACACACACATCACACACACACACACACACACACACACACCACCACATCACAAATACACACACACACCACCACATCACAAATACACACACACACACACACACACCACCACCACAACACAAATACACACACCCCCACACCACATCACAAAGACACACACACCACACCACATATACACACACACAACCACACCACATCACAAATACACACACACACACACCACCACGTCACAAATACACACACACCCCCACACCACATTACAAATACACACACCCCCCCACACACACACCACCACGTCACAAATATACACACACCCCCACACCACATCACAAATACACACACACACAAACACACACACACACACACACACCACATCAAAAATAAACACATACCACCACACCACAAATACACACAGGCTCAGTGTCACCTCGCTACTGAGTTTAATCTGACTACTGAGTTTAATGTGACTACTGAGTTTAATGTGACTACTGAGTTTAATGTAACTACCGAGTTTAATCTGACTACCGAGTTTAATCTGACTACTGAGTTTAATCTGACTACTGAGTTTAATCTGACTACTGAGTTTAATCTGACTACCGAGTTTAATCTGACTACTGAGTTTAATCTGACTACTGAGTTTAGTCTGACTACTGAGTTTAATGTAACTACTGAGTTTAATCTGACTACCGAGTTTAATCTGACTACCGAGTTTAATCTGACTACTGAGTTTAATGTAACTACTGAGTTTAATCTGACTACCGAGTTTAATCTGACTACCGAGTTTAATCTGACTACTGAGTTTAATCTGACTACTGAGTTTAATCTGACTACCGAGTTTAATCTGACTACTGAGTTTAATCTGACTACTGAGTTTAATCTGACTACTGAGTTTAATCTGACTACCGAGTTTAATCTGACTACAGAGTTTAATCTGACTACTGAGTTTAATGTGACTCCAGGACTAAAACAGAATTACTAATGCAGACTCTCCCCCTGGCTTTCAGTCTAGTAGTATTCTGTCTATTCATCACTCCAAGACAAAGAGTAAAAGACAACAGGGAACATGTTCCTCATCTCATCATCAGAGTGGTGTTGGCCTCACCTGCTCCCTCTGTAGGTAGTACTGGTCTCTGCGCTGCTCGTTGAACTGTAACACCTTCTCCTCCTCCTGCTGTTCTGTCAGCCTCTCCTCTGCCAGGTAGTGGGGGATGTTACGCTGGGCCCGCTGCATGCACAGGTAACACAACTCCTATAGGGAAGGATAGGTGATGTTATATACACAGGTAACACAACTCCTATAGGGAAGCATAGGTGATGTTATATATACAGGTAACACAACTCCTATAGGGAAGGGTAGGTGATATTATATATACAGGTAACACAACTCCTATAGGGAAGGATAGGTGATGTTATATACACAGGTAACACAACTCCTATAGGGAAACACACAGTTATTCATTGATTGATACACCTCATACACACCCACAAAGGCAGAGTGTCCGGCACACACACACACACACACACACCTGTCCAGCCCTGTTGTGGTTGACACAGTGCATGTCCAGATGAGAGTCCCCCCTCTTCACCTTCCCCTCCTTCAGAGCAGCGCCCTCCAGTGGTAAGATAGACACTGTGGACCTACAGGACAGCAGGTTGGAAACAGATAGCAGTCCTGGGTTATCTTTCAGCTCAGGGGCTATTCAGCCACAGTCCTGGGTTATCTTTTAGATCAGGGGCTATTCAACCACAGTCCTGGGAGACCAAAATACATCTGGTTATATACCCCAAATGGCACCCTATTCCCATAGTGCACTTCGTTTGACCAAAAGAAGTGCAGTGTGTAGGGAATTGGGTGCCATGTGGGACGAAGGATTGGTTTCCTTTCTTTCCTGTTAATCAAAGAGTGGACTGTCTGGCCAATCAATGATGACCAGCTGTATTTATTTTAATCAGGGAGAAGACTCTCTGGCCAATCAATGTTGACCAGCGGTATTTATTTTAATCAGGGAGAGGACTCTCTGGATAGTCAATAGTGACCAGCAGTACTTTCCACTTTAACTGGTGACAAACACTGAATACAGGCAGTTGCCTACAATGCGTCTCGAATGGCACCCTATTCCCTATATAGTGCACTACTTTTGACCAGGGCCCATGGCACCCTAATCCCTATATAATGCACTGCTTTTGCCCAGAGCCCTATGGGTTTCCTCAGAGTCATACATTAAGAGAGTTGGGCCAGGTTTTATAACGGACACCATGTTAAAACCTCTTAGCGCACGGATCCCGTTACCGGGATCAAAATCGAGAGCGAAGCTGAAGTGCGCCAAATTCCAATTACAAAATCGTAATATTAAACATTCATGAACATACAAGTGTCCTACATCATTTAAAAGCTTAATTTCTTGTTAATCCAGATGCTTTGTCAGATTTCAAAAAGGCCTTACGGCGAAAGCATACAATGTGATTATCTGAGGACAGAGCCCCACACACAAAAGCATTAAAAACATTTTACAAACCAGCAGTTTGCAAAAGTCAGGAATAGCGATAAAATAAATCACTTACTTTTGAAGATCTTCCTCTGTTTGCAATCCCAAGGGTCCCAGCTACACAACAAATGGTTGTTTTGTTCGATAAAGTCCTTCTTTATATCCCAAAAAAGTATGTTTAGTTGGCGTGTTTCATTCAGTAATCCACCCGTTCCACTAGTTCAACATGCATACAAAGGAATCCCAAAAGTTACCAATAAACCTCGTCTAAACAAGTCAAACAACGTTTCTAATCAATCCACAGGTACCCTAATATGTAAATAAACGATCAAATTTAAGACGGAGAATAGTGTGTTCAATCCCGGAGATAAATAATGAAGTTCTCGCCCTCAAGACTACAGTCCAAATGAGAGCCACCTTGAAAAACTACAAATTCTAGCTAATTTTTCAACAAAAAAAGCCTGAAACCCTTTCTAAAGACTGTTGACATCTAGTGGAAGCCAACTGCAATCTGGGAGGATTTCCTTTGATTTTCCCATAAACAAGCATTTGAATGGGCAGTCACCTCAAAAAAAAAAATCTGGATGGATTTTCATCGGGTTTTCGCCTGCAATATCAGTTCTGTTATACTCACAGACATTATTTTAACAGTTTTAGAAACGTTTCTATCCAATGCTACCAATTATATGCATATCCTAGCTTCTGGGCCTGAGTAACAGGCAATTTACTTTGGGCACGTCATTTATCCGAACTTCCGAACACTGCCCCCTAGCCCTAAGAGGTTTCACGCCGTTATTCTCAACATGTAACAATACGTGAGCGCCTGCGACAGTTCCCTGTGAAATGACCCGCTGTAAACAAGCAAAACAGAGCAGCGGATTTAACAGACGTTTTTATTGATCAAAATGTTGGATAATGTGTATCCAAGTCTGTAGTGTGCTGTAGTGTCAACAAACTGCATATCTGCTTTCACATCTTCATAAGTTTACCAAACTAGCATTAATAAACAGCACAATGTGGAAGACTTCAATTATCACTTGGCTCCGGCTGTGCAGGAGAAAGAGACGCTCTCAGACCGTTCAACAGCATTGACCCAACTCTCTCTACTGATATATATATATATATTCAGGGTTTCCTGATGTGTCAAAAGTAGTGCACTATATAGGGAATAGGGTGTCATTTGGGACGCAGGCAGTGTCTGTATGGACAGAGGAAAGTCCAGAGGGGTCTAGTTTCAGAGCCCAGGGCCACAGGACCACTGTGGGGGGTACAGGGCAGACTAAACCTCAGGGCACACTGTCTGAATGATCAGGTGGTGACAGGTGAGGAACTGTCCCACACAGGGAGAGCTGCATCATTCATGGAGCCACTACCCCAGGACAGGACAGTAACAGTGCTTCAAAGCTGGGACTGAGAGACTGAAAAACAGCTTCTATCTCAAGGCCATCAGACTGTTAAACAGCCACCACTAACATTGAGTGGCTGCTGCCAACACACTGACTCAACTCCAGCCACTTTAATAATGGGAATTGATGAGAATTGATGTAAAATATATCACTAGCCACTTTAAACAATGCTACTTAATATAATGTTTACATACCCTACATTATTTATCTCATATGTATACGTATATACTGTACTCTATATCATCTACTGCATCTTTATGTAATACATGTATCATTAGCCACTTTAAACTATGCCACTGTTTACATACTCATCTCAGATGTATATACTGTACTCGATACCATCTACTGTATCTTGCCTATGCTGCTCTGTACCATCACTCATTCATATATCCTTATGTACATATTCTTTATCCCCTTACACTGTGTATAAGACAGTAGTTTTGGAATTGTTAGCTAGATTACTCGTTGGTTATTACTGCATTGTCGGAACTAGAAGCACAAGCATTTCGCTACACTCGCATTAACATCTGCTAACCATGTGTATGTGACAAATAACATTTGATTTGATTTGACACAAGTACCCTCTCACAAGTTCCCTCCTGTGTTACAGTCCTGGATTAACAGGGTTAGAGGAGAGACCAAACAGGGTCTTGTGTCTCTGTCTTGGATTAACAGGGTTAGAGGAGAGACCAACCAGGGTCTTGTGTCTCTGTCCTGGATTAACAGGGTTAGAGGAGAGACCAACCAGGGTCTTGTGTTACAGTCCTGGATTAACAGGCTTAAAGGAGAGACCAACCAGGGTCTTGTGTTACAGTCCTGGAGTAACAGGGTTAGAGGAGAGACCAACCAGGGTCTTGTGTCTCTGTCCTGGATTAACAGGTTTAAAGGAGAGACCAACCAGGGTCAAGCGTCACTCACTATCCTGTGGCAGTGTGTGGGAATGTCCCAAATGGCACCCTATTCCTTATGCAGTGCACTCCCTTTGATCAAAGCCCTATGAAGTAGTGCACTACTTAACATATGGAATATGGTGCCATGTGGGATGCAGCCTGGTCAGTAGGAGATGAGGTTAGCAGTGTTAGCCGACAATAGCTGGGGTTAACAGTGTTAGCCGACAATAGTTGGGGTTAACAGTGTTAGCCGACAATAGCTGGGGTTAACAGTGTTAGCCGACAACAGCTGGGGTTAGCAGTGAGACCGACAATAGCTGGGGTTAACAGTGTTAGCCGACAATAGCTGGGGTTAACAGTGTTAGCCGACAACAGCTGGGGTTAGCAGTGAGACCGACAATAGCTGGGGTTAACAGTGTTAGCCGACAATAGCTGGGGTTAACAGTGTTAGCCGACAATAGCTAGGGTTAGCAGGGAGGCCAGCAATAGCTGGGGTTAACAGTGAGGCCGACAATAGCTGGGGTTAACAGTGAGGCCGACAATAGCTGGGGTTAGCAGTGAGGCAGACAACAGCTGGGGTTAGCAGTGAGGCCGACAATAGCTGGGGTTAGCAGTGAGGCCGACAATAGCTGGGGTTAGCAGTGAGGCCGACAACAGCTGGGGTTAGCAGTGTGGCCGACAATAGCTAGGGTTAGCAGTGAGGCCGACAATAGCTGGGGTTAGCAGTGAGGCCGACAATAGCTGGGGTTAGCAGTGAGGCCGACAACAGCTGGGGTTAGCAGTGAGGCCGACAATAGCTAGGGTTAGCAGTGAGGCCGACAATAGCTGGGGTTAGCAGTGAGGCCGACAATAGCTGGGGTTAGCAGTGTTAGCCGACAATAGCTGGGGTTAGCAGTGAGGCCGACAATAGCAAGGGTTAGCAGGGAGGCCGACAATAGCTAGGGTTAGCAGTGAGGCCAACAATAGCTGGGGTTAGCAGTGAGACCGACAACAGCTGGGGTTAGCAGTGAGGCCGACAATAGCTGGGGTTAGCAGTGAGGCCGACAATAGCTGGGGTTAGCAGTGAGGCCGACAATAGTTGGGGTTAGCAGTGAGGCCGACAATAGCTGGGGTTAGCAGTGAGGCTGACAATAGCTGGGGTTAGCAGTGAGGCCGACAATAGCTGGGGTTAGCAGTGTTAGCCGACAACAGCTGGGGTTAGCAGTGAGGCCGACAGTACCTGTCAGTTTTGGTCTCCGCTGGAGGTCTAGGCTCCAGGTCATCAGTGAGACTGATCCCGTTGACCTTGGCTGGGTGCAGGGTGTGTCTGGATCTGGACTGCGGAGTCCCCAGGGATTCTGGGTAAACATGGTAACATAACTACAGGTGAGAAAGACTCGGCAGATGAAGAGACATACATGTTCTGGGATACGCCCAAGTCTACATAATGTTATATTAGCTTACCTTTCTCTCCAACACTGGGGTTATCAAGGTTAAGTGAGCCCCAACACATATCTCTCACCAGAGACGTTACACCCATTAAAACCCCTCAATCTGATCGAGATATTAACTGAGTTAATCCAAATCAATTGAATATGGTCATCAGTTGAATATGGTCATCAGGTGAATATGGTCATCAGTTGAATATGGTCATCAGTTGAATATGGTCATCAGTTGAATATGGTCATCAGTTGAATATAGTCA